>NC_134549.1:70000-127500 GCF_050624435.1 Tenrec ecaudatus | reverse complement strand
AGGGATAGGGTTAGAGTTAGGTTCAGGGGTGAGGGTTAGGGATAAGATTAAGGTTGGGGTTTGGATTAGGGCCAGGGCTATGGATAGAGATCAGGCTACAGCTAGGGTTAAGGCTATGGCTATGGCTACGTTTAGGGTTAGGTTTAGGGGTACGAGTAGGGCTTTGGCTAGGCTAGTGCTACGGCAAGTGCTAGGTTTAGGGATAGGGCTTGGGCTAGGGCTAGGCCTAGGGCTAAGGTTAGTATTAGGTTTAGGGTCAGAGTTAGGTTTAGGGTAAGGGCCAGGGTTAGGGCTAAGTCTAGGGCTAGGACTAGATTTAGTTTAGGGTTAAAGCTAGGGATAGGACTAGGACTAGGGCTAGGGCTAGGGCTAGCACTAGGCCTATGGCTAGGGCTAGTGCTATGGTTAATGTTAGATTTAGGGTTAGGCTTGGGGTACGGCTAGGACTAGGGCTAATGCTAGGATAGTAATAGAGTTAGGGTTAGGGATAGGGCTAGGGATAGGAATAGTGCTTGGGCTAGGGCTCGGGGTAGGACTAGGGCTAGCGTTAGGTTTAGGGTTAGGGATAAGGCTAGGCCTAGGGCCAGGGATAAGGCTGAGGTCAGGGCTAGGGTTTGGTCTTTGACTAGGGCTAGGGCTAGGGTAAGGTTTAGGTTTACGGTTAAATATAGGGCTATGGTTAGGTTTGAGGTTAGGGCTAGGGCTTGCCTAGGTGCCGCGCTAGGCTAAGGCTAGGACTAGGTCTAGGGCTTGGTCTATGGCTAGGGTTAGGATTAGGAATAGGGATAGGATTAGAGTTAGGGTCAGGGTTATGGTTAGGGGTTAGTTGTTAGTGTTAAGGTTAGGGTTAGGTTTAAGGTTAGTGTTAGGGTTAGGGTTAGGGTTAGGGTTGAGGTTAGGGTTAGGGGTTAGGGTTAGGGTTAGGGGTTGGGTTAGGTGTTAAGGGTTAAGGGTTAGGGTTAGGGTTAGGGTTAAGGTTAGGGTTAGGGTTAGGGTTAGGTTTCGGGTTAGGGTTAGGGTTAGTGTTAGGGGTTTGGGGTTAGGGCTTAGGGTTAGGGTTAGGGTTAGGGTTAGGGGTTAGGGGTTAGTGGTAGGGGTTAGGGTTGGGGTTAGGGTTAGGGTTAGGATTAGGGTTAGGGTTAGGGTTAGGGTTAGTGTTAGGGTGTAGGGTTAGGTTTAGGGATAGGGTTAGGGTTAGGGTTAGGTTTAGTGTTAGTTTTAGGGTTAGGGTTAGGGTTAGGGTTAGGTTTAGAGATAGGGCTATGGCTACGGCTAGGACTAGGGCTACGGCTAGGTTAAGGTCTAGCATTATCGTTACGGTTATGTGTAGTGCTATGGCTAGGGCTAGAGCTAGGGCTAGGGTTAGAGGTAGGTTTAGCGCTCGGTGTAGATCTAGCACTAGGGCTAGTGCTAGGGCTAGGGCTAGGGCTAGGGCTAGGGTTAGGGTTAGGGTTAGGGCGAGGGCTAGGTCTAGTGCTAGTGCTAGCGTTAGGGCTTAGGATTGGTTTAGGGCCTGTGTAGGGGATTGGGTTAGGTTTAGAGTTAGTGTTAGGGCTAGGGCTAGGGTTAGGTTTAAGGCTAGAACAAGGGCTAGGAATAGGCCTAGGGCTAGGCATAGGGCCAGTGTAAGGGTTAGCGTTAGATTAGGGTTAGGGTTAGCTTAGGGCTAGGGCTAGCGCACGACTAAGGCTAAGGCTAGGGCTATAGCTTGCGATAGGGTCAGGTTTAGGGTTGGTTTAGGGTTAGGGCTAGGTCTAGAGCAAAGGCTAGGGATAGGACTAGGGCTAGTTCTAGGTGTAGCACTAGGTTTAGGGCTAGATTTGTTTTAGCTTCAGGGTTGGGTTAGGGTTAGGGATAGGTCTAGGGACAGGTCTAGGACTAGGGATAGGTCTGGTGTTAGGGACTGGGCTAGGCTAGGGCTAGGATTACGGTGAGGGCTAGGTCTAGGTTTAGAGATAGGGTTAAGGGTAGGAGTAAGGCTTGGTCTAGGGCTAGGCCTAGGGCTAGGCCTAAGTCTAGGCCTAGGGCTAGGACAAGGGCTAGAGTGAGGGTTAAGTTTAGGTTTAGGGTTACGGTTAGGGTTAGCGTTAATGTTAGGGTTAGGTGTAGAATAAGGGCTGTGTTAAGGCTATGGTAAGCCTAGGACTAGGCCTAGGCCTAAGGTTAGGGTAAGGGACCAGGTTAGAATTAGGGTACAGGTTATGGCAGGGCTAGGGCTAGAGCTAGTGCTTGAGATAGGGCTAGGGCTAGGTTTAGGGTTAGGGGTAGGGTTAGGGCTAGGGCTAGGGCTAGGATATGGTTAGGGTTAGGGCAAGACTAGGGCTAGTGCCAGGGCTAAGCCTAGGGCTAGGGCTAGGGATAGGTCTAGGGCAAGGTCTAGGTGTAGTGCTTGGGCTTGGCTTTGGTTATGTTTAAGGCTAGGTTTAGGGTTAAGATGAGGGTTAGGGCTAGGGCTAGGGCTATGGTTACTGCTAGGACTAGGCCTAGGTCAAGGGATAAGTTTAGGGTGAGGGTTAGGATTAGTGTTAGGATTAGGTTTAGGTTTAGGGTTAGGGATAGGGTTAGAGTTAGGTTCAGGGGTGAGGGTTAGGGATAAGATTAGGGCTGGGGTTAGGATTAGGGCCAGGGCTATGGATAGAGATCAGGCTACAGCTATGGTGAAGGCTACGGCTATGGCTACGTTTAGGGTTAGGTTTAGGGTTACGAGTAGGGCTTTGGCTAGGCTAGTGCTACGGCAAGTGCTAGGTTTAGGGATAGGGCTTGCGCTAGGGCTAGGCCTAGGGCTAGGGTTAGTATTACGTTCAGGGTCAGAGTTAGGTTTAGGGTAAGGGCCAGGGTTAGGGCTAGGGCTAGGACTAGGGTTAAGGCTGGGGCTAGGGCTAGGTCTAGGGCTAGGACTAGGTTTAGTTTAGGGTTAAAGATAGGGATAGGACTAGGACTAGGGCTAGGGCTAGGGCTAGCACTAGGCCTATGGCTAGGGCTAGTGCTAAGCTTAATGTTAGGTTTAGGGTTAGGCCAGGGCTACGCTAGGACTAGGGCTAGTGCTAGGATAGTAATAGAGTTAGGGATAGGGATAGGGCTAGGGATAGGGATAGTGCTTGGGCTAGGGCTCGGGGTAGGACTAGGGCTAACGTTAGGGTTAGGGTTAGGGATAAGGCTAGGCCTAATGCCAGGGCTAAGGCTGAGGCCAGGGCTAAGGTTTGGTCTTTGACTAGGGCAAGGGCTTGGTTTAGGTTTAGGGTTACGGTTAAGTATAGGGCTATGGTTAGGTTTGGGGTTAGGGTTAGGCCTTGCATAGGGGTAGCGCTAGGCTAGGTCTAGGGCTTGGTCTAGAGCTAGGGTTAGAATTAGGAATAGGCATAGGGTTAGAGTTAGGGTTAGGGTTAGAGTTAGGCTTAGGGTAAGGGTTAGGTTTAGGGTTAGGTTTAGGGTTAGGATTAGGGGTTCGGGGTAGGGTTACGTTTAGGGTTAGGTGTTAAGGGTTAAGGGTTAGGGTTAGGGTTAAGGTTAGGGTTAGTGTTAGGGTTAGGGGTTTGGGGTTCAGGGTTCAGGTTAGGGGTTAAGGTCAGGGTTAGGGGTTAGGGTTAGGGGTTAGGGTTAGGTTTAGGGTTAGGGTTAGTGTTAGGGTTAGGATTAGGGTTAGGGTTAGGGTTAGAGTTAGGGTTACGGTTAGTGTTGGGGTTTGTTAGGGTGAGGGTTAGGGTTAGGGATAGGGTTAGGGTTAGAGTTAGGGTTAGGGTTAGGGTTAGGGTTAGGGTTAGGGTTAGGGGTTAGGGTTAGGTTTAGGGTAAGGGTTAGGTTTAGGGTTAGGGTTAGGTTTAGGGTTAGGGCTAGGGCTACGGCTAGAACTAGGGTAACGACTAGGTTTAGGACTACCATTTTAGTTAGGGTTATGTGTAGTGCTATGGCTAGACCTAGAGCGAGGACTAGGGTTAGAGTTAGGTGTAGCGCTCGGTGTAGATCTAGCACTAGGGCTAGTGCTAGTGCTAGTGCTAGAGTTAGGGCTTAGGATTGGGTTAGGGCTAGGGTAGGGGTCGGGTTAGGTTTAGGGTTAGTGTTAGGGCTAGGGCTAGGGTTAGGATTAAGGCTAGAACTAGGGCTAGGAATAGGCCTAGGGCTAGGGATAGGGCCACTGTAAGGGTTAGGGTAAGGTTAGGGTTAGGGTTAGGGTTAGGTTAGGGCTAGGGCTTGCGTACGACTAAGGCTAAGGCTAGGGCTATAGCTTGCGATAGGGTCAGGTTTAGGGTTGGTTTAGGGTTAGGGCTTGGTCTAGAGCAAAGGGCAGGGATAGGACTAGGGCTAGTTCTAGGTGTAGCACTAGGGTTAAGGCTAGATTTGGTTTAGGTTCAGGGTTTGGGTTAGGGTTAGGGATAGTACTAGGGACATGTCTAGGACTAGGGATAGGGCTGGTGTTAGGGACAGGGCTAGGCTAGGGCTAGGACTACGGTGAGGGCTAGGTCTAGGGTTAGAGATAGGGTTAAGGGTAGGATTAAGGCTTGGTCTAGGGCTAGGCCTAAGGCTAGGCCTAAGTCTAGGCAAAGGGCAAGGACTAGGGCTAGAGTGAGGGTTAACTTTACGTTTAGGGTTAGGGTTAATGTTAGGGTTAGGTGTAGAATAAGGGCCGTGTTAAGGCTAGGGTAAGATTAGGACTAGGCCTAGGCCTAAGGTTAGGGTAAGGGACCAGGTTAGAATTAGGGTACAGGTTATGGCTAGGGCTAGGGCTAGAGCTAGTGCTAGAGATAGGGCTAGGGCTAGGTTTAGGGTTAGGGGTAGTGTTAGGACTAGGGCTAGGGCTAGGATAGGGTTAGGGTTAGGGCAAGACTAGGGCTATTGCCCGGGCTAAGCCTGGGGCTAGGGCTAGGGATAGGTCTAGGGCAAGTTCTAGGTGTAGTGCTATAGCTTGGCTTTGGTTATGTTTAAGGCTAGGTGTAGTGTTAAGGTGAGGGTTAGGGCTAGGTTTTGGGTTAGGGCTAGGGCTAGGGCTATGGTTACTGCTAGGACTAGGGCTAGGTCAAGGGATAGGTTTAGGGTTAGAGTTAGGATTAGTGTTAGTGTTAGGTTTAGGTTTAGGGTTAGGGATAGGGTTAGAGTTAGGTTCAGGGGTGAGGGTTAGGGATAAGATTAGGGTTGGGGTTAGGATTAGGGCCAGGGCTATGGTTAGAGATAAGGCTACAGCTAGGGTTAAGGCTACGGTTAGGGCTACGTTTAGGGTTAGGTTTACGGTTACGAGTAGGGCTTTGGCTAGGCTAGTGCTACGGCAAGTGCTAGGTTTAGGGATAGGGCTTGGGCTAGGGCTAGGCCTAGGGCTAGGGTTAGTATTAGGTTTAGGGTCAGAGTTAGGTTTAGGGTAAGGGCCAGGGTTAGGGCTCGGGCTAAGTTTAGGGTTAAGGCTGGGGCTAGGGCTAGGTCTAGGGCTAGGACTAGGTTTAGTTTAGGGTTAAAGCTAGGGATAGGACTAGGACTAGGGCTAGGGCTAGGGCTAGCACTAGGCCTATGGCTAGGGCTAGTGCTAGGGTTAATGTTAGGTTTAGGGTTAGGCCTGGGCTACGGCTAGGACTAGGGCTAGTGCTAGGATAGTAATAGAGTTAGGGTTAGGGATAGGGCTAGGTATAGGGATAGTGCTTGGGCTAGGGCTCGGGGTAGGACTAGGGCTAGCGTTAGGGTTAGGGTTAGGGATAAGGCTAGGCCTAGGGCCAGGGCCAGGTCTAAGGCTGAGGCCAGGGCTAGGGTTTGGTCTTTGACTAGGGCTAGGGCTTGGTTTAGGTTTAGGGTTACGGTTAAGTATAGGGCTATGGTTAGGTTTGAGGTTAGGGTTAGGGTTTGCCTAGATGTAGCGCTAGGCTAAGGCTAGGACAAAGTCTAGAGCTTGGTCTAGGGCTAGGGTTAGAATTAGGAATAGGGATAAGGTTAGAGTTACGGTTAGGGTTAGGGTTAGGTTTAGGGTAAGTGTTAGGGTTAGGTTTAGGGTTAGGGGTTTGGTTTAGGGTTAGGTTTAGGGTTAGGTGTTAAGTGTTAAGGGTGAGGGTTAGGGTTAGGGTTTGGGTTAGGGTTAGGGTTAGGGTTAGGGATAGGATTGGGGGTTAGGGTTAGGGATAGGGTTAGGGTTAGGGTTAGGTGTTAGGGTTAGGGTTAAGGTTAGGGTTAGGGTTAGGGTTAGGGTTTTGGGGTTCAGGGTTCAGGTTAGGGGTTAGGGTTAGGGTTAGGGGTTAGGGGTTAGGGGTTAGGGTTAGGGTTAGGGTTAGGGTTAGGTGTTAAGGGTTAAGTGTTAGGGTTAGGGTTATGGTTAGGGTTAGGGTTAGGGTTAGGGTTAGGATTAGGGTTAGGGTTAGTGTTAGGGGTTCGGAATTAGGGGTTGGGGTTAGGGTTAGTGTTTGGATTAGGGTTAGGGTTAGGGTTAGGTGTTAGGGGTTTGGGCTTAGTGTTAGGGGTTAAGGTTAGGGTTAGGGTTAGGGTTAGGATTAGGGTTAGGGTTAGGGTTTAGGGTTAGGTTTAAGGTAAGGGTTCGGGTTAGGGTTAGTGTTAGTGTTAGGGTTAGGGTTAGGGTTAGGGTTAGGGTTAGGGTTAGGGTTAGGGTTAGTGTTAGGGTTAGGTTTAGGGCTAGGGCTACGGCTAGGACTAGGGCTTCGGCTAGGTTTAGGGCTAGCATTATCGTTAGGGTTATGTGTAGTGCTATTGCTAGGGCTAGAGCTAGTGCTAGGGTTAGAGTTAGGTGTAGCCCTCGGTGTATATCTAGCACTAGGGCTAGTCCTAAGGCTAGGGCTAGGGTTAGGGTTAGGGCTAGGGCTAGGTCTAGTGCTAGTGCTAGGGTTAGGGCTTAGGATTGGGTTAGAGCCTGGGTAGGGGTTCGGATTAGGTTTAGGGTTAGTGTTAGGGCTAGGGCTAGGGTTAGGTTTAAGGCTAGAACTAGGACTAGGAATAGGCCTAGGACAAGGGATAGGGCCAGTGTAAGGGTTAGGGTTAGGTTAGGGTTAGGGTTAGGGTTAGCTTAAGGCTAGTGCTAGCGCACGACTAAGGCTAAGGCTAGGGCTATAGCTTGCGATAGGGTCAGGTTTTGGGTTGGTTTAGGGTTAGGGTTAGGTTTAGCGAAAGGGCTAGGGCCAGGACTAGGGCTAGTTCTAGGTCTAGCACTAGGTTTAGGGCTAGATTTGGTTTAGGTTCAGGGTTTGGGTTAGGGTTAGGGATAGGTCTAGGGACAGGTCTAGGACTAGGGATAGGGCTGGTGTTAGGGATAGGGCTAGTCTAGGGCTAGGGCAAGGGTGAGAGCTAGGTCTAGGGTTAGAGATAGGGTTAAGGGTAAGATTAAGGCTTGGTCTAGGGCTAGGCCTAGGGCTAGGCCTAAGTCTAAGCCTAGGGCTAGGACTAGGGCTAGAGTGAGGGTTAAGTTTAGGTTTAGTTTTAGGGTTAGGGTTAGGGTTAATGTTAGGGTTAGGGCTAGAATAAGGTCTGTGTTAGGGCTAGGGTAAGCCTAGGACTAGGCCTAGGCCTAAGGTTAGGGTAAGGGACCAAGATAGAATTAGGGTACAGGTTATGGCTAGGGCTAGGGCTAGAGGTAGTGCTTGAGATAGGGCTAAGGCTAGGTTTAGGGTTAGGGGTAGGGTTAGGGCTATGGCTAGGGCTAGGATAGAGTTAGGGTTAGGGCAAGACTAGGGCTAGTGCCAGGGCTAAGCCTAGGGCTAGGGCTAGGGATAGGTCTAGGTGTAGTGCTTGGGCTTGGCTTTGGTTATGTTTAAGGCTAGGTTTAGGGTTAAGGTGAGGGTTAGGGTAGGATTTGGGTTAGGGCTTGGGCTAGGGCTATGATTACTGCTAGGACTAGGGCTAGGTCGAGGGATAGGTTTAGGGTTAGAGTTAGGATTAGTGTTAGGGTTAGTTTTAGGTTTAGGGTTAGGGATAGGGTTAGAGTTAGGTTCAGGGGTGAGGGTTAGGGATAAGATTAAGGTTGGGGTTTGGATTAGGGCCAGGGCTATGGATAGAGATCAGGCTACAGCTAGGGTTAAGGCTATGGCTATGGCTACGTTTAGGGTTAGGTTTAGGGGTACGAGTAGGGCTTTGGCTAGGCTAGTGCTACGGCAAGTGCTAGGTTTAGGGATAGGGCTTGGGCTAGGGCTAGGCCTAGGGCTAAGGTTAGTATTAGGTTTAGGGTCAGAGTTAGGTTTAGGGTAAGGGCCAGGGTTAGGGCTAAGTCTAGGGCTAGGACTAGATTTAGTTTAGGGTTAAAGCTAGGGATAGGACTAGGACTAGGGCTAGGGCTAGGGCTAGCACTAGGCCTATGGCTAGGGCTAGTGCTATGGTTAATGTTAGATTTAGGGTTAGGCTTGGGGTACGGCTAGGACTAGGGCTAATGCTAGGATAGTAATAGAGTTAGGGTTAGGGATAGGGCTAGGGATAGGAATAGTGCTTGGGCTAGGGCTCGGGGTAGGACTAGGGCTAGCGTTAGGTTTAGGGTTAGGGATAAGGCTAGGCCTAGGGCCAGGGATAAGGCTGAGGTCAGGGCTAGGGTTTGGTCTTTGACTAGGGCTAGGGCTAGGGTAAGGTTTAGGTTTACGGTTAAATATAGGGCTATGGTTATGTTTGAGGTTAGGGCTAGGGCTTGCCTAGGTGCCGCGCTAGGCTAAGGCTAGGACTAGGTCTAGGGCTTGGTCTATGGCTAGGGTTAGGATTAGGAATAGGGATAGGATTAGAGTTAGGGTCAGGGTTATGGTTAGGGGTTAGTTGTTAGTGTTAAGGTTAGGGTTAGGTTTAAGGTTAGTGTTAGGGTTAGGGTTAGGGTTAGGGTTGAGGTTAGGGTTAGGGGTTAGGGTTAGGGTTAGGGGTTGGGTTAGGTGTTAAGGGTTAAGGGTTAGGGTTAGGGTTAGGGTTAAGGTTAGGGTTAGGGTTAGGGTTAGGTTTCGGGTTAGGGTTAGGGTTAGTGTTAGGGGTTTGGGGTTAGGGCTTAGGGTTAGGGTTAGGGTTAGGGTTAGGGGTTAGGGGTTAGTGGTAGGGGTTAGGGTTGGGGTTAGGGTTAGGGTTAGGATTAGGGTTAGGGTTAGGGTTAGGGTTAGTGTTAGGGTGTAGGGTTAGGTTTAGGGATAGGGTTAGGGTTAGGGTTAGGTTTAGTGTTAGTTTTAGGGTTAGGGTTAGGGTTAGGGTTAGGTTTAGAGATAGGGCTATGGCTACGGCTAGGACTAGGGCTACGGCTAGGTTAAGGTCTAGCATTATCGTTACGGTTATGTGTAGTGCTATGGCTAGGGCTAGAGCTAGGGCTAGGGTTAGAGGTAGGTTTAGCGCTCGGTGTAGATCTAGCACTAGGGCTAGTGCTAGGGCTAGGGCTAGGGCTAGGGCTAGGGTTAGGGTTAGGGTTAGGGCGAGGGCTAGGTCTAGTGCTAGTGCTAGCGTTAGGGCTTAGGATTGGTTTAGGGCCTGTGTAGGGGATTGGGTTAGGTTTAGAGTTAGTGTTAGGGCTAGGGCTAGGGTTAGGTTTAAGGCTAGAACAAGGGCTAGGAATAGGCCTAGGGCTAGGCATAGGGCCAGTGTAAGGGTTAGCGTTAGATTAGGGTTAGGGTTAGCTTAGGGCTAGGGCTAGCGCACGACTAAGGCTAAGGCTAGGGCTATAGCTTGCGATAGGGTCAGGTTTAGGGTTGGTTTAGGGTTAGGGCTAGGTCTAGAGCAAAGGCTAGGGATAGGACTAGGGCTAGTTCTAGGTGTAGCACTAGGTTTAGGGCTAGATTTGTTTTAGCTTCAGGGTTGGGTTAGGGTTAGGGATAGGTCTAGGGACAGGTCTAGGACTAGGGATAGGTCTGGTGTTAGGGACTGGGCTAGGCTAGGGCTAGGATTACGGTGAGGGCTAGGTCTAGGTTTAGAGATAGGGTTAAGGGTAGGAGTAAGGCTTGGTCTAGGGCTAGGCCTAGGGCTAGGCCTAAGTCTAGGCCTAGGGCTAGGACAAGGGCTAGAGTGAGGGTTAAGTTTAGGTTTAGGGTTACGGTTAGGGTTAGCGTTAATGTTAGGGTTAGGTGTAGAATAAGGGCTGTGTTAAGGCTATGGTAAGCCTAGGACTAGGCCTAGGCCTAAGGTTAGGGTAAGGGACCAGGTTAGAATTAGGGTACAGGTTATGGCAGGGCTAGGGCTAGAGCTAGTGCTTGAGATAGGGCTAGGGCTAGGTTTAGGGTTAGGGGTAGGGTTAGGGCTAGGGCTAGGGCTAGGATATGGTTAGGGTTAGGGCAAGACTAGGGCTAGTGCCAGGGCTAAGCCTAGGGCTAGGGCTAGGGATAGGTCTAGGGCAAGGTCTAGGTGTAGTGCTTGGGCTTGGCTTTGGTTATGTTTAAGGCTAGGTTTAGGGTTAAGATGAGGGTTAGGGCTAGGGCTAGGGCTATGGTTACTGCTAGGACTAGGCCTAGGTCAAGGGATAAGTTTAGGGTGAGGGTTAGGATTAGTGTTAGGATTAGGTTTAGGTTTAGGGTTAGGGATAGGGTTAGAGTTAGGTTCAGGGGTGAGGGTTAGGGATAAGATTAGGGCTGGGGTTAGGATTAGGGCCAGGGCTATGGATAGAGATCAGGCTACAGCTATGGTGAAGGCTACGGCTATGGCTACGTTTAGGGTTAGGTTTAGGGTTACGAGTAGGGCTTTGGCTAGGCTAGTGCTACGGCAAGTGCTAGGTTTAGGGATAGGGCTTGCGCTAGGGCTAGGCCTAGGGCTAGGGTTAGTATTACGTTCAGGGTCAGAGTTAGGTTTAGGGTAAGGGCCAGGGTTAGGGCTAGGGCTAGGACTAGGGTTAAGGCTGGGGCTAGGGCTAGGTCTAGGGCTAGGACTAGGTTTAGTTTAGGGTTAAAGATAGGGATAGGACTAGGACTAGGGCTAGGGCTAGGGCTAGCACTAGGCCTATGGCTAGGGCTAGTGCTAAGCTTAATGTTAGGTTTAGGGTTAGGCCAGGGCTACGCTAGGACTAGGGCTAGTGCTAGGATAGTAATAGAGTTAGGGATAGGGATAGGGCTAGGGATAGGGATAGTGCTTGGGCTAGGGCTCGGGGTAGGACTAGGGCTAACGTTAGGGTTAGGGTTAGGGATAAGGCTAGGCCTAATGCCAGGGCTAAGGCTGAGGCCAGGGCTAAGGTTTGGTCTTTGACTAGGGCAAGGGCTTGGTTTAGGTTTAGGGTTACGGTTAAGTATAGGGCTATGGTTAGGTTTGGGGTTAGGGTTAGGCCTTGCATAGGGGTAGCGCTAGGCTAGGTCTAGGGCTTGGTCTAGAGCTAGGGTTAGAATTAGGAATAGGCATAGGGTTAGAGTTAGGGTTAGGGTTAGAGTTAGGCTTAGGGTAAGGGTTAGGTTTAGGGTTAGGTTTAGGGTTAGGATTAGGGGTTCGGGGTAGGGTTACGTTTAGGGTTAGGTGTTAAGGGTTAAGGGTTAGGGTTAGGGTTAAGGTTAGGGTTAGTGTTAGGGTTAGGGGTTTGGGGTTCAGGGTTCAGGTTAGGGGTTAAGGTCAGGGTTAGGGGTTAGGGTTAGGGGTTAGGGTTAGGTTTAGGGTTAGGGTTAGTGTTAGGGTTAGGATTAGGGTTAGGGTTAGGGTTAGAGTTAGGGTTACGGTTAGTGTTGGGGTTTGTTAGGGTGAGGGTTAGGGTTAGGGATAGGGTTAGGGTTAGAGTTAGGGTTAGGGTTAGGGTTAGGGTTAGGGTTAGGGTTAGGGGTTAGGGTTAGGTTTAGGGTAAGGGTTAGGTTTAGGGTTAGGGTTAGGTTTAGGGTTAGGGCTAGGGCTACGGCTAGAACTAGGGTAACGACTAGGTTTAGGACTACCATTTTAGTTAGGGTTATGTGTAGTGCTATGGCTAGACCTAGAGCGAGGACTAGGGTTAGAGTTAGGTGTAGCGCTCGGTGTAGATCTAGCACTAGGGCTAGTGCTAGTGCTAGTGCTAGAGTTAGGGCTTAGGATTGGGTTAGGGCTAGGGTAGGGGTCGGGTTAGGTTTAGGGTTAGTGTTAGGGCTAGGGCTAGGGTTAGGATTAAGGCTAGAACTAGGGCTAGGAATAGGCCTAGGGCTAGGGATAGGGCCACTGTAAGGGTTAGGGTAAGGTTAGGGTTAGGGTTAGGGTTAGGTTAGGGCTAGGGCTTGCGTACGACTAAGGCTAAGGCTAGGGCTATAGCTTGCGATAGGGTCAGGTTTAGGGTTGGTTTAGGGTTAGGGCTTGGTCTAGAGCAAAGGGCAGGGATAGGACTAGGGCTAGTTCTAGGTGTAGCACTAGGGTTAAGGCTAGATTTGGTTTAGGTTCAGGGTTTGGGTTAGGGTTAGGGATAGTACTAGGGACATGTCTAGGACTAGGGATAGGGCTGGTGTTAGGGACAGGGCTAGGCTAGGGCTAGGACTACGGTGAGGGCTAGGTCTAGGGTTAGAGATAGGGTTAAGGGTAGGATTAAGGCTTGGTCTAGGGCTAGGCCTAAGGCTAGGCCTAAGTCTAGGCAAAGGGCAAGGACTAGGGCTAGAGTGAGGGTTAACTTTACGTTTAGGGTTAGGGTTAATGTTAGGGTTAGGTGTAGAATAAGGGCCGTGTTAAGGCTAGGGTAAGATTAGGACTAGGCCTAGGCCTAAGGTTAGGGTAAGGGACCAGGTTAGAATTAGGGTACAGGTTATGGCTAGGGCTAGGGCTAGAGCTAGTGCTAGAGATAGGGCTAGGGCTAGGTTTAGGGTTAGGGGTAGTGTTAGGACTAGGGCTAGGGCTAGGATAGGGTTAGGGTTAGGGCAAGACTAGGGCTATTGCCCGGGCTAAGCCTGGGGCTAGGGCTAGGGATAGGTCTAGGGCAAGTTCTAGGTGTAGTGCTATAGCTTGGCTTTGGTTATGTTTAAGGCTAGGTGTAGTGTTAAGGTGAGGGTTAGGGCTAGGTTTTGGGTTAGGGCTAGGGCTAGGGCTATGGTTACTGCTAGGACTAGGGCTAGGTCAAGGGATAGGTTTAGGGTTAGAGTTAGGATTAGTGTTAGTGTTAGGTTTAGGTTTAGGGTTAGGGATAGGGTTAGAGTTAGGTTCAGGGGTGAGGGTTAGGGATAAGATTAGGGTTGGGGTTAGGATTAGGGCCAGGGCTATGGTTAGAGATAAGGCTACAGCTAGGGTTAAGGCTACGGTTAGGGCTACGTTTAGGGTTAGGTTTACGGTTACGAGTAGGGCTTTGGCTAGGCTAGTGCTACGGCAAGTGCTAGGTTTAGGGATAGGGCTTGGGCTAGGGCTAGGCCTAGGGCTAGGGTTAGTATTAGGTTTAGGGTCAGAGTTAGGTTTAGGGTAAGGGCCAGGGTTAGGGCTCGGGCTAAGTTTAGGGTTAAGGCTGGGGCTAGGGCTAGGTCTAGGGCTAGGACTAGGTTTAGTTTAGGGTTAAAGCTAGGGATAGGACTAGGACTAGGGCTAGGGCTAGGGCTAGCACTAGGCCTATGGCTAGGGCTAGTGCTAGGGTTAATGTTAGGTTTAGGGTTAGGCCTGGGCTACGGCTAGGACTAGGGCTAGTGCTAGGATAGTAATAGAGTTAGGGTTAGGGATAGGGCTAGGTATAGGGATAGTGCTTGGGCTAGGGCTCGGGGTAGGACTAGGGCTAGCGTTAGGGTTAGGGTTAGGGATAAGGCTAGGCCTAGGGCCAGGGCCAGGTCTAAGGCTGAGGCCAGGGCTAGGGTTTGGTCTTTGACTAGGGCTAGGGCTTGGTTTAGGTTTAGGGTTACGGTTAAGTATAGGGCTATGGTTAGGTTTGAGGTTAGGGTTAGGGTTTGCCTAGATGTAGCGCTAGGCTAAGGCTAGGACAAAGTCTAGAGCTTGGTCTAGGGCTAGGGTTAGAATTAGGAATAGGGATAAGGTTAGAGTTACGGTTAGGGTTAGGGTTAGGTTTAGGGTAAGTGTTAGGGTTAGGTTTAGGGTTAGGGGTTTGGTTTAGGGTTAGGTTTAGGGTTAGGTGTTAAGTGTTAAGGGTGAGGGTTAGGGTTAGGGTTTGGGTTAGGGTTAGGGTTAGGGTTAGGGATAGGATTGGGGGTTAGGGTTAGGGATAGGGTTAGGGTTAGGGTTAGGTGTTAGGGTTAGGGTTAAGGTTAGGGTTAGGGTTAGGGTTAGGGTTTTGGGGTTCAGGGTTCAGGTTAGGGGTTAGGGTTAGGGTTAGGGGTTAGGGGTTAGGGGTTAGGGTTAGGGTTAGGGTTAGGTGTTAAGGGTTAAGTGTTAGGGTTAGGGTTATGGTTAGGGTTAGGGTTAGGGTTAGGGTTAGGATTAGGGTTAGGGTTAGTGTTAGGGGTTCGGAATTAGGGGTTGGGGTTAGGGTTAGTGTTTGGATTAGGGTTAGGGTTAGGGTTAGGTGTTAGGGGTTTGGGCTTAGTGTTAGGGGTTAAGGTTAGGGTTAGGGTTAGGGTTAGGATTAGGGTTAGGGTTAGGGTTTAGGGTTAGGTTTAAGGTAAGGGTTCGGGTTAGGGTTAGTGTTAGTGTTAGGGTTAGGGTTAGGGTTAGGGTTAGGGTTAGGGTTAGGGTTAGGGTTAGTGTTAGGGTTAGGTTTAGGGCTAGGGCTACGGCTAGGACTAGGGCTTCGGCTAGGTTTAGGGCTAGCATTATCGTTAGGGTTATGTGTAGTGCTATTGCTAGGGCTAGAGCTAGTGCTAGGGTTAGAGTTAGGTGTAGCCCTCGGTGTATATCTAGCACTAGGGCTAGTCCTAAGGCTAGGGCTAGGGTTAGGGTTAGGGCTAGGGCTAGGTCTAGTGCTAGTGCTAGGGTTAGGGCTTAGGATTGGGTTAGAGCCTGGGTAGGGGTTCGGATTAGGTTTAGGGTTAGTGTTAGGGCTAGGGCTAGGGTTAGGTTTAAGGCTAGAACTAGGACTAGGAATAGGCCTAGGACAAGGGATAGGGCCAGTGTAAGGGTTAGGGTTAGGTTAGGGTTAGGGTTAGGGTTAGCTTAAGGCTAGTGCTAGCGCACGACTAAGGCTAAGGCTAGGGCTATAGCTTGCGATAGGGTCAGGTTTTGGGTTGGTTTAGGGTTAGGGTTAGGTTTAGCGAAAGGGCTAGGGCCAGGACTAGGGCTAGTTCTAGGTCTAGCACTAGGTTTAGGGCTAGATTTGGTTTAGGTTCAGGGTTTGGGTTAGGGTTAGGGATAGGTCTAGGGACAGGTCTAGGACTAGGGATAGGGCTGGTGTTAGGGATAGGGCTAGTCTAGGGCTAGGGCAAGGGTGAGAGCTAGGTCTAGGGTTAGAGATAGGGTTAAGGGTAAGATTAAGGCTTGGTCTAGGGCTAGGCCTAGGGCTAGGCCTAAGTCTAAGCCTAGGGCTAGGACTAGGGCTAGAGTGAGGGTTAAGTTTAGGTTTAGTTTTAGGGTTAGGGTTAGGGTTAATGTTAGGGTTAGGGCTAGAATAAGGTCTGTGTTAGGGCTAGGGTAAGCCTAGGACTAGGCCTAGGCCTAAGGTTAGGGTAAGGGACCAAGATAGAATTAGGGTACAGGTTATGGCTAGGGCTAGGGCTAGAGGTAGTGCTTGAGATAGGGCTAAGGCTAGGTTTAGGGTTAGGGGTAGGGTTAGGGCTATGGCTAGGGCTAGGATAGAGTTAGGGTTAGGGCAAGACTAGGGCTAGTGCCAGGGCTAAGCCTAGGGCTAGGGCTAGGGATAGGTCTAGGTGTAGTGCTTGGGCTTGGCTTTGGTTATGTTTAAGGCTAGGTTTAGGGTTAAGGTGAGGGTTAGGGTAGGATTTGGGTTAGGGCTTGGGCTAGGGCTATGATTACTGCTAGGACTAGGGCTAGGTCGAGGGATAGGTTTAGGGTTAGAGTTAGGATTAGTGTTAGGGTTAGTTTTAGGTTTAGGGTTAGGGATAGGGTTAGAGTTAGGTTCAGGGGTGAGGGTTAGGGATAAGATTAAGGTTGGGGTTTGGATTAGGGCCAGGGCTATGGATAGAGATCAGGCTACAGCTAGGGTTAAGGCTATGGCTATGGCTACGTTTAGGGTTAGGTTTAGGGGTACGAGTAGGGCTTTGGCTAGGCTAGTGCTACGGCAAGTGCTAGGTTTAGGGATAGGGCTTGGGCTAGGGCTAGGCCTAGGGCTAAGGTTAGTATTAGGTTTAGGGTCAGAGTTAGGTTTAGGGTAAGGGCCAGGGTTAGGGCTAAGTCTAGGGCTAGGACTAGATTTAGTTTAGGGTTAAAGCTAGGGATAGGACTAGGACTAGGGCTAGGGCTAGGGCTAGCACTAGGCCTATGGCTAGGGCTAGTGCTATGGTTAATGTTAGATTTAGGGTTAGGCTTGGGGTACGGCTAGGACTAGGGCTAATGCTAGGATAGTAATAGAGTGAGGGTTAGGGATAGGGCTAGGGATAGGAATAGTGCTTGGGCTAGGGCTCGGGGTAGGACTAGGGCTAGCGTTAGGTTTAGGGTTAGGGATAAGGCTAGGCCTAGGGCCAGGGATAAGGCTGAGGTCAGGGCTAGGGTTTGGTCTTTGACTAGGGCTAGGGCTAGGGTAAGGTTTAGGTTTACGGTTAAATATAGGGCTATGGTTATGTTTGAGGTTAGGGCTAGGGCTTGCCTAGGTGCCGCGCTAGGCTAAGGCTAGGACTAGGTCTAGGGCTTGGTCTATGGCTAGGGTTAGGATTAGGAATAGGGATAGGATTAGAGTTAGGGTCAGGGTTATGGTTAGGGGTTAGTTGTTAGTGTTAAGGTTAGGGTTAGGTTTAAGGTTAGTGTTAGGGTTAGGGTTAGGGTTAGGGTTGAGGTTAGGGTTAGGGGTTAGGGTTAGGGTTAGGGGTTGGGTTAGGTGTTAAGGGTTAAGGGTTAGGGTTAGGGTTAGGGTTAAGGTTAGGGTTAGGGTTAGGGTTAGGTTTCGGGTTAGGGTTAGGGTTAGTGTTAGGGGTTTGGGGTTAGGGCTTAGGGTTAGGGTTAGGGTTAGGGTTAGGGGTTAGGGGTTAGTGGTAGGGGTTAGGGTTGGGGTTAGGGTTAGGGTTAGGATTAGGGTTAGGGTTAGGGTTAGGGTTAGTGTTAGGGTGTAGGGTTAGGTTTAGGGATAGGGTTAGGGTTAGGGTTAGGTTTAGTGTTAGTTTTAGGGTTAGGGTTAGGGTTAGGGTTAGGTTTAGAGATAGGGCTATGGCTACGGCTAGGACTAGGGCTACGGCTAGGTTAAGGTCTAGCATTATCGTTACGGTTATGTGTAGTGCTATGGCTAGGGCTAGAGCTAGGGCTAGGGTTAGAGGTAGGTTTAGCGCTCGGTGTAGATCTAGCACTAGGGCTAGTGCTAGGGCTAGGGCTAGGGCTAGGGCTAGGGTTAGGGTTAGGGTTAGGGCGAGGGCTAGGTCTAGTGCTAGTGCTAGCGTTAGGGCTTAGGATTGGTTTAGGGCCTGTGTAGGGGATTGGGTTAGGTTTAGAGTTAGTGTTAGGGCTAGGGCTAGGGTTAGGTTTAAGGCTAGAACAAGGGCTAGGAATAGGCCTAGGGCTAGGCATAGGGCCAGTGTAAGGGTTAGCGTTAGATTAGGGTTAGGGTTAGCTTAGGGCTAGGGCTAGCGCACGACTAAGGCTAAGGCTAGGGCTATAGCTTGCGATAGGGTCAGGTTTAGGGTTGGTTTAGGGTTAGGGCTAGGTCTAGAGCAAAGGCTAGGGATAGGACTAGGGCTAGTTCTAGGTGTAGCACTAGGTTTAGGGCTAGATTTGTTTTAGCTTCAGGGTTGGGTTAGGGTTAGGGATAGGTCTAGGGACAGGTCTAGGACTAGGGATAGGTCTGGTGTTAGGGACTGGGCTAGGCTAGGGCTAGGATTACGGTGAGGGCTAGGTCTAGGTTTAGAGATAGGGTTAAGGGTAGGAGTAAGGCTTGGTCTAGGGCTAGGCCTAGGGCTAGGCCTAAGTCTAGGCCTAGGGCTAGGACAAGGGCTAGAGTGAGGGTTAAGTTTAGGTTTAGGGTTACGGTTAGGGTTAGCGTTAATGTTAGGGTTAGGTGTAGAATAAGGGCTGTGTTAAGGCTATGGTAAGCCTAGGACTAGGCCTAGGCCTAAGGTTAGGGTAAGGGACCAGGTTAGAATTAGGGTACAGGTTATGGCAGGGCTAGGGCTAGAGCTAGTGCTTGAGATAGGGCTAGGGCTAGGTTTAGGGTTAGGGGTAGGGTTAGGGCTAGGGCTAGGGCTAGGATATGGTTAGGGTTAGGGCAAGACTAGGGCTAGTGCCAGGGCTAAGCCTAGGGCTAGGGCTAGGGATAGGTCTAGGGCAAGGTCTAGGTGTAGTGCTTGGGCTTGGCTTTGGTTATGTTTAAGGCTAGGTTTAGGGTTAAGATGAGGGTTAGGGCTAGGGCTAGGGCTATGGTTACTGCTAGGACTAGGCCTAGGTCAAGGGATAAGTTTAGGGTGAGGGTTAGGATTAGTGTTAGGATTAGGTTTAGGTTTAGGGTTAGGGATAGGGTTAGAGTTAGGTTCAGGGGTGAGGGTTAGGGATAAGATTAGGGCTGGGGTTAGGATTAGGGCCAGGGCTATGGATAGAGATCAGGCTACAGCTATGGTGAAGGCTACGGCTATGGCTACGTTTAGGGTTAGGTTTAGGGTTACGAGTAGGGCTTTGGCTAGGCTAGTGCTACGGCAAGTGCTAGGTTTAGGGATAGGGCTTGCGCTAGGGCTAGGCCTAGGGCTAGGGTTAGTATTACGTTCAGGGTCAGAGTTAGGTTTAGGGTAAGGGCCAGGGTTAGGGCTAGGGCTAGGACTAGGGTTAAGGCTGGGGCTAGGGCTAGGTCTAGGGCTAGGACTAGGTTTAGTTTAGGGTTAAAGATAGGGATAGGACTAGGACTAGGGCTAGGGCTAGGGCTAGCACTAGGCCTATGGCTAGGGCTAGTGCTAAGCTTAATGTTAGGTTTAGGGTTAGGCCAGGGCTACGCTAGGACTAGGGCTAGTGCTAGGATAGTAATAGAGTTAGGGATAGGGATAGGGCTAGGGATAGGGATAGTGCTTGGGCTAGGGCTCGGGGTAGGACTAGGGCTAACGTTAGGGTTAGGGTTAGGGATAAGGCTAGGCCTAATGCCAGGGCTAAGGCTGAGGCCAGGGCTAAGGTTTGGTCTTTGACTAGGGCAAGGGCTTGGTTTAGGTTTAGGGTTACGGTTAAGTATAGGGCTATGGTTAGGTTTGGGGTTAGGGTTAGGCCTTGCATAGGGGTAGCGCTAGGCTAGGTCTAGGGCTTGGTCTAGAGCTAGGGTTAGAATTAGGAATAGGCATAGGGTTAGAGTTAGGGTTAGGGTTAGAGTTAGGCTTAGGGTAAGGGTTAGGTTTAGGGTTAGGTTTAGGGTTAGGATTAGGGGTTCGGGGTAGGGTTACGTTTAGGGTTAGGTGTTAAGGGTTAAGGGTTAGGGTTAGGGTTAAGGTTAGGGTTAGTGTTAGGGTTAGGGGTTTGGGGTTCAGGGTTCAGGTTAGGGGTTAAGGTCAGGGTTAGGGGTTAGGGTTAGGGGTTAGGGTTAGGTTTAGGGTTAGGGTTAGTGTTAGGGTTAGGATTAGGGTTAGGGTTAGGGTTAGAGTTAGGGTTACGGTTAGTGTTGGGGTTTGTTAGGGTGAGGGTTAGGGTTAGGGATAGGGTTAGGGTTAGAGTTAGGGTTAGGGTTAGGGTTAGGGTTAGGGTTAGGGGTTAGGGTTAGGTTTAGGGTAAGGGTTAGGTTTAGGGTTAGGGTTAGGTTTAGGGTTAGGGCTAGGGCTACGGCTAGAACTAGGGTAACGACTAGGTTTAGGACTACCATTTTAGTTAGGGTTATGTGTAGTGCTATGGCTAGACCTAGAGCGAGGACTAGGGTTAGAGTTAGGTGTAGCGCTCGGTGTAGATCTAGCACTAGGGCTAGTGCTAGTGCTAGTGCTAGAGTTAGGGCTTAGGATTGGGTTAGGGCTAGGGTAGGGGTCGGGTTAGGTTTAGGGTTAGTGTTAGGGCTAGGGCTAGGGTTAGGATTAAGGCTAGAACTAGGGCTAGGAATAGGCCTAGGGCTAGGGATAGGGCCACTGTAAGGGTTAGGGTAAGGTTAGGGTTAGGGTTAGGGTTAGGTTAGGGCTAGGGCTTGCGTACGACTAAGGCTAAGGCTAGGGCTATAGCTTGCGATAGGGTCAGGTTTAGGGTTGGTTTAGGGTTAGGGCTTGGTCTAGAGCAAAGGGCAGGGATAGGACTAGGGCTAGTTCTAGGTGTAGCACTAGGGTTAAGGCTAGATTTGGTTTAGGTTCAGGGTTTGGGTTAGGGTTAGGGATAGTACTAGGGACATGTCTAGGACTAGGGATAGGGCTGGTGTTAGGGACAGGGCTAGGCTAGGGCTAGGACTACGGTGAGGGCTAGGTCTAGGGTTAGAGATAGGGTTAAGGGTAGGATTAAGGCTTGGTCTAGGGCTAGGCCTAAGGCTAGGCCTAAGTCTAGGCAAAGGGCAAGGACTAGGGCTAGAGTGAGGGTTAACTTTACGTTTAGGGTTAGGGTTAATGTTAGGGTTAGGTGTAGAATAAGGGCCGTGTTAAGGCTAGGGTAAGATTAGGACTAGGCCTAGGCCTAAGGTTAGGGTAAGGGACCAGGTTAGAATTAGGGTACAGGTTATGGCTAGGGCTAGGGCTAGAGCTAGTGCTAGAGATAGGGCTAGGGCTAGGTTTAGGGTTAGGGGTAGTGTTAGGACTAGGGCTAGGGCTAGGATAGGGTTAGGGTTAGGGCAAGACTAGGGCTATTGCCCGGGCTAAGCCTGGGGCTAGGGCTAGGGATAGGTCTAGGGCAAGTTCTAGGTGTAGTGCTATAGCTTGGCTTTGGTTATGTTTAAGGCTAGGTGTAGTGTTAAGGTGAGGGTTAGGGCTAGGTTTTGGGTTAGGGCTAGGGCTAGGGCTATGGTTACTGCTAGGACTAGGGCTAGGTCAAGGGATAGGTTTAGGGTTAGAGTTAGGATTAGTGTTAGTGTTAGGTTTAGGTTTAGGGTTAGGGATAGGGTTAGAGTTAGGTTCAGGGGTGAGGGTTAGGGATAAGATTAGGGTTGGGGTTAGGATTAGGGCCAGGGCTATGGTTAGAGATAAGGCTACAGCTAGGGTTAAGGCTACGGTTAGGGCTACGTTTAGGGTTAGGTTTACGGTTACGAGTAGGGCTTTGGCTAGGCTAGTGCTACGGCAAGTGCTAGGTTTAGGGATAGGGCTTGGGCTAGGGCTAGGCCTAGGGCTAGGGTTAGTATTAGGTTTAGGGTCAGAGTTAGGTTTAGGGTAAGGGCCAGGGTTAGGGCTCGGGCTAAGTTTAGGGTTAAGGCTGGGGCTAGGGCTAGGTCTAGGGCTAGGACTAGGTTTAGTTTAGGGTTAAAGCTAGGGATAGGACTAGGACTAGGGCTAGGGCTAGGGCTAGCACTAGGCCTATGGCTAGGGCTAGTGCTAGGGTTAATGTTAGGTTTAGGGTTAGGCCTGGGCTACGGCTAGGACTAGGGCTAGTGCTAGGATAGTAATAGAGTTAGGGTTAGGGATAGGGCTAGGTATAGGGATAGTGCTTGGGCTAGGGCTCGGGGTAGGACTAGGGCTAGCGTTAGGGTTAGGGTTAGGGATAAGGCTAGGCCTAGGGCCAGGGCCAGGTCTAAGGCTGAGGCCAGGGCTAGGGTTTGGTCTTTGACTAGGGCTAGGGCTTGGTTTAGGTTTAGGGTTACGGTTAAGTATAGGGCTATGGTTAGGTTTGAGGTTAGGGTTAGGGTTTGCCTAGATGTAGCGCTAGGCTAAGGCTAGGACAAAGTCTAGAGCTTGGTCTAGGGCTAGGGTTAGAATTAGGAATAGGGATAAGGTTAGAGTTACGGTTAGGGTTAGGGTTAGGTTTAGGGTAAGTGTTAGGGTTAGGTTTAGGGTTAGGGGTTTGGTTTAGGGTTAGGTTTAGGGTTAGGTGTTAAGTGTTAAGGGTGAGGGTTAGGGTTAGGGTTTGGGTTAGGGTTAGGGTTAGGGTTAGGGATAGGATTGGGGGTTAGGGTTAGGGATAGGGTTAGGGTTAGGGTTAGGTGTTAGGGTTAGGGTTAAGGTTAGGGTTAGGGTTAGGGTTAGGGTTTTGGGGTTCAGGGTTCAGGTTAGGGGTTAGGGTTAGGTTTAGGGTTAGGGTTAGGGTTAGGGTTCGGTTTAAGTTTAGTGTAAGAGTTAGGGTTAGGCTTAGGGTTAGGGTTAGGATTAGGTTTAGGGTTAGGGTTAGAATCAGGGTCAGGATCAGGGTCAGGGTCGGGGTCAGGCTCGGTGTCAGGGTTGGGGTCGGGGTCGGGGTTAGTGTTAGGGTCAAGGTCAGGGTCAGGGTCATGGTCTGGGTTAAGGGTTAGTGTTAAGGGTTAAGGGTTATGGTTAGGGTTAGGGTCAGGGTCAGGGTTAGGGTTTGTGTTAGGGTTAGGGTTAGGGTCAGGGTCAGGGTAGGGGTTAGGGTCAGGGTTAGGGTCGGGGTTGGGCTCGGGGTTGAGTCGGGGTCGGGGTTAGTGTTAGGGACAAGATCAGGGTCAGGGTCATGGTCAGGGTTAAGGATTAAGGGTTAGGGTTAGGGTTAGAGTTAGGTTTAAGGGTTAAGTCTTAAGGGTTAGGGTTAAGGGTTATGTTTTGGGTTAGGTTTAGGTTTAGGTTTAGGTTTAGGTTTAGGGTTACGGTTAAGGTTAGGGTTAGGGTTAGGATTAGGGTTAAGTTTTAGGGTTAGGGTTAAGGGTTAGGGTTAGGGTTAGGTTTAGGGTTAGGTTTAGGGTTAGGGTTAGCTTAGGGCTAGGGCTAGCGCACGACTAAGGCTAGGGCTATAGCTTGCGATAGGTTCAGGTTTAGGGTTGGTTTAGGGTTGGGCTAGGTCTAGCGTAAAGGCTAGGGCTAGCACTAGGGCTAGTTCTAGGTCTAGCACTAGGTTTAGGGCTAGATTTGGTTTAGGTTCAGGGTTTGGGTTAGGGTTAGGGATAGGTCTAGGGACAGGTCTAGGACAAGGGATAGGGCTGGTATTAGGGACAGGGCTAGGCTAGGGCTAGGAATAGGGTGAGGGCTAGGTCTAGTGTTAGAGATAGGGTTAAGGGTAGGATTAAGGCTTGGTGTAGGGCTAGGCCTAGGGCTAGGCCTAAGTGTAGGCCTAGGGCTAGGACTATGGCTAGAGTGAGGGTTAAGTTTAGTTTTAGGGTTAGGCTTAGGGTTAATGTTAGTGTTAGGGCTAGAATAAGGGCTGTGTTAAGGCTAGGGTAAGGCTAGGACTAGGCCTAGGCCTAAGGTTAGGGTAAGGGACCAGATTAGAATTAGGGTACAGATAATGGCTAGGGCTAGGGCTATGGTTACTGCTAGGACTAGAGCTAAGTCAAGGGATAGGTTTAGGGTTAGGGTTAGGATTAGCGTTAGGGTTAGGTTTAGGTTTAGGGATAGGGTTAGATTTAGGTTCAGGGGTGAGGGTTAGGGATAAGATTAGGGTTGGTGTTAGGTTAGGGCCAGGGCTATGGATAGGGATCAGGCTACAGCTAGGGTTAAGGCTACGGCTAGGGCTACATTTAGGGTTAGGTTTAGGGTTACGTGTAGGGCTATGGCTAGTCTAGTGCTACGGCAAGTGCTAGGTTTAGGGTTGGGCCTTGGGCTAGGCCTAGGCCTAGGGCTAGGGTTAGTATTAGGTTTAGGGTCAGAGTTAGGTTTAGGGTACGGGCCATGGTTAGGGATAGGGCTAGGGTTAAGGCTGGGGCTAGGGCTAGGTCTAGGGCTAGGACTAGGTTTAGTTTAGGGTTAAAGCTAGGGATAGGACTAGGACTAAGGCTAGGGCTAGGGCTAGCACTAGGCCAATGGCTAGGGCTAGTGCTAGGCTTAGTGTTAGGTTTAGGGTTAGGCCTGGGCTACGGCTAGGACTAGGGCTAGTGCTAGGATAGTAATAGGGTTAGGGTTAGGGCTAGGGCAAGGGATAGGGATAGTGCTTGGGCTAGGGCTCGGGGTAGGACTAGGGCTAGCGTTAGGGTTAGGGTTAGGGATAAGGCTGGGCCTAGGGCCAGGGCTAAGGCTGAGGCCAGGGCTAGGGTTCGGTCTTTGACTAGGGCTAGGGCTTGGGTTAGGTTTAGGTTTACGGTTAAATATAGGGCTATGGATAGGATTGGGGTTAGGGTTAGGGCTTGCCTAGGGGTAGCGCTACGCTAAGGCTAACACCAGGTCTAGGGCTAGGTCTAGGGATAGGGTTAGGATTAGAAATAGGGATAGGGTTAGAGTTAGGGTTAGGGTTAGGGTTAGGGTTAGGGCTAGGGTTAGGGTTAGGGTTAGGGTTAGGGGTTAGGGTTAGGGTTAGGGTTAGGGTCTGCGTTATGGTTAGCGTTAGGGTTACTGTTAGGGTTAGGGTGAGGGTTTTAGGGTTAGGTTTAGGGTTAATTTTAGGGTTAGGGTTAGGGTTAGGGTTAGGGTTATGGTTAGGGTTAGGGTTATGGTTAGGGTTAAGGTTAAGGTTAGGGGTTAGGTTGTTAGGGGTTGAGGTTAGTGGTTAGGTGTTTTGGTTAGGGTTAGGGTTAGGGTTAGGGTTAGGGTTAGCATTAGGGTTAGCGTTTGGTTAGAGGTAGAGTTAAGGTTAGGGTTAGGGTGAGGGTTAGGGTTAGGGTTAGGTTTAGGGTTAGGCTTAGGGTTAGGGATAGGGTTAGGGTTTTAGAGTTAGGATTAGGTGTAGGGTTAGGGTTAGGGTTAGGTTAGGGTTACGGTTTTAGGGTTAGGGTTAGGGTTATAGTTAGGGTTAGGGTAAAGGTTAGGGTTTAGGGGTTAAGGTTAGGTTTAGGGTTAGGGTTAGGGTTAGGGTTAGGGTTTGTGTTAGGGTTAGGGTTACGGTTAGTGTTAGTGTTAGAGTTAGGGTTAGGGGTTAGGGGTTAGGGGTTAGGGTTAGGGTTAGGTTTAGGGTTAGGGTTAGGTTTGGGTTCTGGTAAGGGTTCGGGTTAGTGTTAGGGTTAGCTTTAGGGTTAGCGTTAGAGTTAGTGTTAGGGTTAGGGTTAAGGTTTTAGGGTTAGCATTAGTGTTAGGATTAGGGTTAGGGTTAGTGTTACGGTTAGGGTTAGGGTTAGGGTTAGGGATAGGGTTAGTTATAGGGTTTTAGGGTTAGGGGTAAGGGTAGGGTTAGGGATAGGGTTAGGTTTAGGGTTAGGGTTAGTGTTAGGGTTAGGGTTAGGGTTTTATAGTTAGGGTTAGTGTTAATGTTAGGGTTTGGGTTAGGGTTAGGGTTAGGGTTAGGGTTTGGGTTACGGTTAGGGTTAGTGTTAGGGTTAGGGTTAGGGGTTAGGGGTTAATAGTTAGGGGTTAGGGGTTAGGGTTAGGGTTAGGGTTAGCGTTACGGTTAGGGTTAGGGTTAGCGTTAGTGTTAGCATTAGGGTTAGGGTTTGGGTTTTAGGGTTAGGCTTAGGCTTAGGGTTTTAGGTTTACGGTTAGGGTTAGGGTTAGGGTTAGGATTTTAGGGTTAGGGTTAGGGTTAGGGTTAGGGTTAGGGTTAGGGTTAGGGTTAGGGTTAGGGTTAGGGTTAGGGTTAGTGATAGGGTTAGGATTAGGGTTAGGGTTAGGGTTAGGGTTAGTGTTAGGTTTAGGGTTAGGGTTAGGGTTAGCATTAGGTTAGCGTTAGGGTTAGCGTTAGGGTTAGCGTTAGGGTTAGGGTTAGGGTTACGGTTTAAGGGTTAGGGTTTTAGGGTTAGGGTTAGGCTTATGGTTAGGGTTAGGGTTTTAGGGTTATGGTTAGGGTTAGGGTTAGGGTTACTGTTAGGGGTTAGGGGTTAGGTATTAGGGTTAAGGTTAGGGTTAGGCTTAGTGTTAGGGTTAAGGTTAGGGTTATTCTTATGGTTAGGGTTAGGGTTAGGGTTTGGGTTAGGGTTAGGGTTAGTGTATGGGTTAGGGTTAGTGTTAGGGTTAGGTTTAGCGTTGGGTTAGCATTAGGGTTAGGATTAGGCTTACGGTTTTAGGGTTAGAGTTTTAGGGTTAGGGTTAGGATTAGGGTTAGGGTTAGGGTTAGGGTTTTAGGGTTATGGTTAGGGTTAGGGTTACGGTTAGGGGTTAGGGGTTAGGGCTTAGGGATTAGGGTAAGGTTAGGGTTAGGCTTAGTGTTAGGGTTAGGGTTAAGGTTAGGGTTAGTGTTAGGGTTAGGCTTAGGGTTTGGGTTAGGGTTAGGGTTAGGGTTAGTGTATGGGTTAGGGTTAGTGTTATGGTTAGGGTTAGCGTTAGGGTTAGCGTTAGGGTTAGCGTTAGGGTTAGCGTTAGGGTTAGGGTTACGGTTTTAGGGTTAGGGTTTTAGGGTTAGGTTTAGGGTTAGGGTTAGGGTTTTAGGGTTATGGTTAGGGTTAGGGTTATGGTTACGGTTAGGGCTTAGGGGTTAGGGGTTAGGGATTAGGGTTAAGGTTAGGGTTAGGCTTAGTGTTAGGGTAAGGGTTAAGGTTAGTGTTAGTGTTAGGGTTAGGGTTAGGGTTAGGGTTTGGGTTAGGGTTAGGGTTAGTGTATGGGTTAGGGTTAGTGTTAGGGTTAGGGTTAGGGTTAGTGATAAGGTTAGGGTTAGGGTTAGGGTTAGTGTTAGGGTTAGGGTTAGGGTTAGCGTTAGGGTTAGCGTTACGGTTAGGGTTTGCGTTATGGTTAGCGTTAGGGTTAGGGTTAGGGTTTTAGGGTTAGGGTTAGGCTTAGGGTTAAGATTTTAGGTTTAGGGTTAGGGTTAGTGTTAGGGTTAGGGTTAGGATTTTAGGGTTAGGGTTAGGGTTAGTGTTAGGGTTAGGGTTAAGGTTAGTGATAGGGTTAGGGTTAGGGTTAGTGTTAGGGTGAGGGTTAGGGTTAGGGTTAGCGTTAGGGTTAACGTTAGGGTTAGCATTAGGGTTAGGCTTAGGGTTAGGGTTTTAGTGTTAGGGTTTTAGGATTAGGGTTAGGGTTAGGATTAGGGCTAGCGTTAGGATTAGGATTAGGGTTAGGGTTAGGGTTTTAGTGTTAGGGTTAGGGTTAGTGTTAGGGTTAGTGTTTTAGGGTTATGGTTAAGGTTAGGGTTAGGGTTACGGTTAGGGGTTAGGGTTAGAGTGTAGGGTTATGGTAAGGGTTAGGGGTTATTGGTTAGGGTTTAGGGGTTAGGGTTAGGGTTAGGGTTAAGGTTAGATTTAGGTTTAGGGTTAGAGTTAGGTTTAGGGTTAGTTTTAGGGTTAGGGTTAGGGTTAGGGTTAGGTTTAGGGTCAGGGTCTGGGTCAGGTTTAGGGTTAGGGTCATGGTCAGGGTCAGGGTCATGGTCAGGGTTAAGGGTTAGTGTTAAGGGTTAAGGGTTAAGGGTTATGGTTATGGTTAGGGTCAGGGTCAGTGTTAGGGTTAGGTTTAGGGTTAGGGTCAGGGTCAGGGTAGAGGTCAGGGTCCTGGTCAGGGTCGGGGTCGGGGTCGGGGTTGAGTCGGGGTTATGTTAGGGTCAAGATCAGGGTCAGGGTCATGGTTAGGGTTAAGGATTAGGGTTAAGGGTTAAGGGTTAGGTTTAGGGTTAGGGTTAGAGTTAGGGTTAAGGGTTAAGTCTTAAGGGTTAGGGTTAAGGGTTAAGGGTTAAGTTTAGGGTTAGGATTAGGGTTAAGTTTTAGGGTTGGGGTAAGGGTTAGGTTTAGGGTTAGGTTTAGGGTTAGGGTTAGGGTTAGATTAGGGCTAGGGCTAGCGCACGACTAAGGCTAGGGCTATAGCTTGCAATAGGGTCAGGTTTAGGGTTGGTTTAGGGTTAGGGCTCGTTCTAGCGTAAAGGCTAGGGCTAGCACTAGGGCTAGTTCTAGGTCTAGCACAAGGTTTAGGGCTAGATTTGGTTTAGGTTCAGGGTTTGGGTTAGGGTTAGGTATAGGTCTAGGGGCAGGTCTAGGACTAGGGATAGGGCTGGTGTTAGGGACAGGGCTAGGCTAGGGCTAGGGCTAGGGTAAGGGCTTGGTCTAGGGTTAGAGATAGGGTTAAGGGTAGAATTAAGGCTTGGTGTAGGGCTGGGCCTAGGGCTAGGCCTATGTCTAGGCCTAGGGCTAGGACTAGGGCTAGAGTGAGGGTTAAGTTTAGGTTTAGGGTTAGGGTTAGGGTTAATGTTAGGATTAGAGCTAGAATAAGGGCTGTGTTAGGGCTAGGGTAAGGCTAGGACAAGGCCTAGGCCTAAGGTTAGTGTAAAGGACCAGGTTAGAATTAGGGTACAGGTTATGGCTAGGGCTAGGGCTGGAGGTAGTGCTAGAGATAGGGCTAGGGCTAGGTTTAGGGTTAGGGGTAGGGTTAGGTTAAGAGTTAGGGCTAGGGTGAGGGCTAAGTCTAGCGACGGGTATAGGGTTAGTGTCAGGATTAGGGTAGGGTTAGGATTAGGGTTAGGGCTAGGGCTACGGCTGGGGTAGGGCTACGGCTAGGTTTAGGGCTAGCATTATGTTTTGGGTTATGTGTAGTGCTATGGCTTGGGCTAGAGCTAGGGCTAGGGTTAGCATTAGGTGTAGCGCTCGGTGTAGATCTAGCACTAGGGCTAGTGCTAGGGCTATGGTTAGGGTTATGGTTAGGGCTAGGTCTAGGGCTAGGTGTAGTGCTAGTGATAGGGTTAGGGCTTGGTACTGGGTTAGGGCTACTGTAGGGGTTCGGGTTAGGTTTAGGGTTAGTGTTAGGGCTAGGGCTAGGGTTAGGTTTACGGCTAGAACTAGGGCTAGGACTAGGCCTAGGGCTAGGGATAGGGCCAGTGTAAGGGTTAGGGTTAGGTTAGGGTTAGGGTTAGGGTTAGCTTAGGGCTAGGGCTAGCTCACGACTAAGGCTAAGGATAGGGCTATAGCTTGAGATAGGGCCAGGTTTAGGGTTGTTTTAGGCTTAGGGCTAGGTCTAGCGCAAGGGCTAGGGCTAGTACTAGGGCTAGTTCTAGGTCTAGCACTAGGTTTAGGACTAGATTTGGTTTAGGTTCAGGGTTTGGGTTAGGGTTAGGGATAGGTCTAGGGACAGGTCTAGGACTAGGGATAGGGCTGGTGTTAGGGACAGGGCTAGGCTAGGGCTAGGGTCTAGGGTGAAGGCTAGGTCTAGGGTTAGAGTTAGGGTTAAGGGTAGGATTAATGCTTGGACTAGGGCTAGTCCTAGGGCTAGGCCTAAGTCTAGGACTAGGGCTTGGTCTAGGGCTAGAGTGAGGGTTAAGTTTCGGTTTAGTGTTAGGGTTAGGGTTAAGGTTAGGGTTAGGGCTAGAATATGGGCTGTGTTAGGGCTAGGGTAAGGCTAGGACTAGGACTAGGCCTAGTCCTAAGGTTAGGGTAAGGGACCAGGTTACAATTAGGGTACAGGTTATGGCTAGGGCGAGGGCTAGAGCTAGTTCTAGAGATACGGCTAGGGCTAGGTTTAGGGTTAGGAGTAGTATTAGGGCTAGGGCTAGGGCTAGGATAGGGTTAGGGTTAGGACAAGACTAGGGCTAATGCCACGGCAAAGCCTAGGGCTAAGGATAGGGATAGGGCTAGAGCTAGGTCTAGGTGTAGTGCTAGGGTTTGGCTTTGGTTACGTTTAAGGCTAGGTTTAGGGTAAGGTGAGGGTTAGGGCTAGGGTTTGGGTTAGGGCTAGGGCTAGGACTATGGTTACTGCTAGGACTAGGGCTAGGTCACGGGATAGGGTTAGGGTTAGGGTTAGGATTTGTGTTAGGGTTAGGTTTAGGGTTAGGGATAAGGTTAGGGATAGGGTTAGAGTTAGGTTCAGGGTTGTGGGTTAGGGATAAGATTAGGGTTAGGGTTAGGATTAGGGCCAGGACTATGGATAGGGATCAGGCTACAGCTAGGGTTAAGCTACGGCTAGGGCTACGTTTAGGGTTAGGTTTAGGGTTACGAGTAGGGCTATGGCTAGGCTAGTGCTACGGCAAGTGCTAGGTTTGGGATTAGGGCTTGGGCTAGGGCTAGGGTTAGGGTTAGTATTAGGTTTAGGGTCAGAGTTAGGTTTAGGGTAAGGGCCAGGGTTAGGGCTAGGGCTAGGGTTAAGCCTGGGGCTAGGGCTAGGTCTAGGGCTAGGTCTAGGTTTAGTTTAGGGTTAATGCTAGGGATATGACTAGGACTAGGGCTAGCACTAGGCCTATGGCTAGGGCTAGTGCTAGGGTTCGTGTTAGGTTTAAGGTTAGGCCAAGGCTACTGCTAGGACTAGGGCTATTGCTAGGATAGTAATAGGGTTAGAGTTAGGGATAGGGCTAGGTATAGGAATAGTACTTGGGCAAGGGCTTGGTGTAGGACTAGGGCTAGCGTTAGGGTTAGGGTTAGGGATAAGACTAGGCCTAGGGCCAGGGCTAGGGTTTGGTCTTTGACTAGGGCTAGTGCTTGTGTTAGGCTTAGGGTTAGGGTTAAGTATAGGGCTATGGCTAGGTTTGGGGTTAGGGTTAGGTCTTGCCTAGGGCTAGGGCTAGGGTTAGGATTAGGAATAGGGATAGGGTTAGAGTTAGGGCTAAGGTTAGGGCTAGAGCTATGGCGTGTGGTAGAGCTGGGGTTAAGGTTCAGGTTAAAGCTAGGGCTAGGGCTAGTGCTAGGGATAGGGCTAGGGTTAGTCTTAGGGGTAAGTTTAGGGCTAGGGCTAGGACTGGGGCTAGAGCTAGGGTTACAGTTAGGTTTAAGGTTAGGTTTATGTTTCAGTTTAGGGTTAGGGTTAGAATTAGGTTTCAGGGTTAGGGTTAGGGTCAAGATTAGACTTGGGTTAGGGTTAGGGCTAGGTTTAGTTTACGGTTCACGCTAGGGATAGGGCTACGACTAGGGCTATGGCTAGGGCAAAGGCGATGGCTAGGGTTAGGGATAGGTTTAGTTTTATGGGTACAGTTAGGGCTAGGGCTAGGACTAGGGTTAGGGTTAGGTTTAGGGCTAGGGCTAGGGCTAGGCTTAGGGCGTGGTGTAGGGCTAGGTCTAGGATTAGGGCTAGTTCTAGGGCTATGGCTATGGCTAGGGTTAGGGTTAATATTAGAGCTATGGCTAAGGCTAGGTCTAGGGCTAGGGTTAGGTTTAGGGTCAGGGTCAGGTGAGGTTCAGGGTTAGTTTTAGGGTTAAGCCTTGGTCTAGAGCTAGGTCTAGGACTAGGGCTAGGGCTAGGGTTAGGATGAGGGCGCAGGTTTAGGGTTAGGGGTAGGGTTAGGTTTAGGGTTATGGCCAGGGCGAGGGCTAGGGCTAGCGCCGGGGATAGGGTTAGGGTTAGAATTAGGGTAGGGTTAAGATTAGGGTTAGGGCTAGGGCTACAGCTAGGGCTAGGGCTATGGCTAGGTTTAGGGCTAGCATTATGGTTAGGGTTATGTGTAGTGCTATGGCTAGGGCTAGAGCTAGGGCTAGTGTTAGAGTTAGGTGTAGCGCTCGGTGTAGATCTAGCACTAGGGCTAGTGCTAGGGCTAGGGCTAGGGTTAGGGTTAGGGCTAGGGCTAGGTCTACTGCTAGTGCTAGGGTTAGGGCTTAGGATTGGATTAGGGCTAGCGTAGGGGTCGGGTTAGGTTTAGGGTTACTGTTAGGGCTAGGGCTAGGGTTAGGTTTAAGGCTAGAACTAGGGCTAGGACTAGGCCTAGGGCTAGGATTAGGGCCAGTGTAAGGGTTAGGGTTAGGGTTAGGGTTAGGGTTAGGGTTAGGGTCAGGGTTAGGGTTAGCTTAGGGCTTGGGCTAGCGCACGACTAAGGCTAAGGCTAGGGCTATAGCTTGTGATAGGGTCAGGTTTAGGGTTGGTTTAGGGTAAGGGCTAGGTCTAGCGCAAGTCTAGGGCTAGGACTAGGGCTAGTTCTAGGTCTAGCACTAGGTTTAGGGCTAGATTTGGCTTAGGTTCAGGGTTTGGGTTAGGGTTAGGGATAGGTCTAGGGACAGGTCTAGCACTAGGAATAGGGTTGGTGTTAGGGACAAGGCTAGGCTAGCGCTAGGGCTAGGGTGAGGGATAGGTCTAGGGTTAGAGATAGGGCTAAGGGTAGGATTAAGGCTTGGTCTAGGGCTAGGCCTAGGGCTAGAGTGAGGGTTTAGTTTAGGTTTAGGGTTAGGGTTAGGGTTAATGTTAGAGTTAGGGCTAGAATAAGGGCTGTGTTAGGGCTGGGGTAAGGCTAGGACTAGGTCTAGGCCTAAGATTAGGGTAAGAGACCAGGTTAGAATTAGGGTACAGGTTATGGCTAGGGCTATGGCTAGAGCTAGTGCTAGAGATAGGGCTAGGGCTAGGTTTAGGTTTAGGGGTAGGCTAGGGCTAGTGCTAGGGCTAGGATAGGGTTAGGGCTAGGGCAAGACTAGGGCTAGTGCCAGGGCTAAGCCTAGGGCTAGGGCTAGGTATAGGACTAGGGCAAGGTCTAGGTGTAGTGCTAGGGCTTGGCTTTGGTTATGTTTAAGGCTAGGTTTAGGGTAAGGTGAGGGTTAGGGCTAGGGTTTGGGTTAGGGCTAGTACTAGGGCTATGGTTACTGCTAAGACTAGGGCTAGGTCAAGGGATAGGGTTAGGGTTATTGTTAGGATTAGGGTTAGGGTTAGGTTTAGGGTTAGGGATGGGGTTAGAGTTAGGTTCAGGAGTGAGGGTTAGGGATAAGATTAGGATTGGGGTTAGGATTAGGGCCAGGACTATGGATAGGAATCAGGCTACAGCTAGGGTTAAGGCTACGGCTAGGGCTACGTTTAGGGTTAGGTTTAGGGTTACGAGTAGGGCTATGGCTAGGCTAGTGCTACGGCAAGTGCTAGGTTTGGGATTAGGGCTTGGGCTAGGGCTATTATTAGGTTTAGGGTCAGAGTTAGGTTTAGGGTAAGGGCCAGGGTTAGGGCTAGGTCTAGGGTTGAGGCTGGGGCTAGGGCTAGGTCTAGGGCTAGGTCTAGGTTTAGTTTAGGGTTAATGCTAGGGATAGGACTAGGACTAGGGCTAGCACTAGGCCTATGGCTAGGGCTAGTGCTAGGGTTAGTGTTAGGCTTAAGGTTAGGCCAAGGCTACGGCTAGGACTAGGGCTAGTGCTAGGAAAGTAATAGAGTTAGGGTTAGGGATAGGGCTAGGGATAGGGATAGTGCTTGGGCTAGGGCTCGGGGTAGGACTAGGGCTAGCGTTAGGTTTAGGGTTAGGGATAAGGCTAGGCCTAGGGCCAGGACTAAGGCTGAGGCCAGGGATAGGGTTTGGTCTTTGACTAGGGCTAGCGCTTGGGTTAGGTTTAGGGTTAGGGTTAAGTATAGGGCTATGGCTAGGTTTGGGTTAGGGTTAGGGCTTGCCTAGGGCTAGGCCTAGGTTTAGGATTAGGAAAGGGATAGGGTTAGAGTTAGGGCTAAGTTTAGGGCTATAACTAGAGCGTGTGGTAGAGCTAGGGTTAAGGTTCGGGATAAAACTAGGGCTAAGGCTAGAGCTAGGGCTAAGGCTAGAGCTAGGGCTAGGGATAGGGCTAGGTTCAGGCTTTGGGGTAAGGTTAGGTCTAAAGCTAGGGCTTGGGCTAGAGCTAGGGTTACAGTTAGGTTTAGGGTTAGGTTTATGTTTCAGTTTAGGTTTAGGGTTAGAATTAGGTTTCAGGGTTAGGGTTAGGGTCAGGATTAGAGTTAGGGTTAGGGTTAGGGCTAGGTTTAGTATAGGGTTCAAGCTAGGGATAGGCCTAGGTGTAGGGCTATGACTAGGGTTAGTGTTAGGTTTAGTGTTAGGGCTAGGGCTACGACTAGGACTAGGGCTAGGACTAGGGCCAGTGCTACGATAGTAATAGAGTTAGGGTTAGGGTTAGGGATAGGGCTAGGATAGGGATAGTGCTTGGGCTAGGGCTCGGGGTAGGACTTGGGCTAGCGTTACGGTTAGGGTTAGGGATAAGGCTAGGCCTAGGGCCAGGGCTAAGGCTGATACCAGGGCTAGGGCTAGGTGTATGTCTAGGGCCAGGGCATGGGTTAGGTTTAGGTTTAGGTTTAAGGATAGGGATATGGCTAGGTTTGGGGTTAGGGTTAGGGCTTGCCTAGGGGTAGGGCTAGGCTAAGACTAGGACTAGGTCTAGGGCTTGGTCTATGGTTACGGTTAGGATTAGGAATAGGGATAGGATGAGGGTTAGGGCTATGACTAGGTCATGTGCTAGAGCTAGGGTTAGGGTTAGGGTTAAGGCCAAGGCTGGGATTAGGGCTAGGCCTAGAGCTAGGTATAGGGCTAGGCTTAGGCTTAGGGGTAAGTTTAGGGCTAGGGCTAGGGCTAGGGCTAGGGCTTGGGCTAGAGCTAAGATTACAGTTAGGTTTAGGGTTAGGTTTATGTTTCAGTTTAGTGTTAGGGTTAGAATTAGGTTTCGGGGTTAGGGTTAGGGTTAGGATTAGGGTTAGTGTTAGGGCTAGGGCTAGGGCTAGGACTAGGGCTATCGCTAGGGCAAAGGCTATGGCTAGGGTTAGGGATAGGGTTAGTTTTATGGTTACAGTTAGGGCTAGGGCTAGGACTAGGGTTAGGGTTAGGTTTAGGGCTAGGGCTAGGCTTAGGGCGAGATGTAGGGCTAGGTCTAGGGCTAGGGCTAGTTCTAGGGCTATGGCTACGGCTAGGGTTATGGTTAATATTAGGGCTATGACTAGGGCTCGGTCAAGGGCTAGGGCTAGGTTTAGGGTCAGGGTCAGGTGAGGTTCAGGGTTAGTTTTAGGGTTAAGCCTTGGTCTAGAGCTAGGTCTAGGACTAGGGCTAGGGCTAGGGATAGGATGAGGGCTAGGTTCAGGATTAGGGGTAGTGTTAGGTTTAGGGTTACGGCTAGGGCGAGGGCTAGGGCTAGCGCCGGGGATAGGGTTAGGGTTAGGATTAGGGTAGGGTTAGGATTAGGGTTAGGGCTAGGGCTACGGCTAGGGCTAGGGCTACGGCTAGGTTGAGGGCTAGCATTATGGTTAGTATTATATGTAGAGGTATGGCTAGGGCTAGAGCTAGGGCTAGGGTTAGATTTAGGTGTAGCGCTAGGTGTAGAACTAGCACTAGGGCTAGTGCAAGGGCTAGGGCTAGGGTTGGGGTTAGGGCTAGGGATAGGGCTTAGGATTGGGTTTAGGCTAGGGTAGAGTTTCGGGTTAGGTTTAGGGTTAGTGTTAGGGCTAGGACTAGGGTTAGGTTTAAGGCTAGAACTAGGGCTAGGACTAGGCCTGGGGCTAGGAATAGGGCCAGTGTAAGGGTTAGGGTTAGGGTTAGGGTTAGCTTAGGGCTAGTGCTAGCGCACGACTAAGGCTAAGGCTAGGGCTATAGCTTGCGATAGGGTCAGGTTTAGGGTTGGTTTAGGGTTAGGGCTATGTCTAGTGCAAGGGCTAGGGCTAGGACTAGGGCTAGTTCTAGGTCTAGCACTAAGTTTAGGGCTAGATTTGGTTTAGGTTCAGGGTTTGGGTTAGGGTTAGGTATAGGTCTAGGGACAGGTCTAGGACTAGGGATAGGGCTGGTGTTAGGGACAGGGCTAGGCTAGGGTTAGGATTACGGTGAGGTCTAGGGTTACAGATAGAGTTAAGTTTATGTTTAGGGTTATGGTTAGGGTTAAGGTTAGGGTAAGGGCTAGAATATGGGCTGTGTTAGGGCTAGGGTAAGGCTAGGACTAGGCCTAGGCCTAAGGTTAGGGTAAGGGACCAGGTTAGAATTAGGGTACAGGTTATGGTTAGGGCTAGGGCTAGAGGTAGTGCTTGAGATAGGGCTAGGGCTAGGTTTAGGGTTAGGGTTAGGGCTAGGGCTAGAACTAGGATAGGGTTAGGGTTAAGGCAAGACTAGGGCTGGTGCCAGGGCTAAACCTAGGGCCAAGGCTAGGGATAGGGCTAGGGCAAGGTTAGGTGTAGTGCTAGGGTTTGGCTTTGGTTATGTTTAAGGCTAGGTTTAGGGTTAAGGTGAGGGTTAGGGCTAGGGTTTGGTTAGGGCTAGGGCTAGGGCTATGGTTACTGCTAGGACTACGGCTAGGTCAAGGGATAGGTTTAGGGTTAGGGTTAGGATTAGTGTTAGGGTTAGGTTTAGGTTAGGGTTAGGGATAGGGTTAGAGTAAGGTTCAGGGGTGAGGGTTAGGGAAAAGATTAGGGTTGGGGTTAGGATTAGGGCCAGGACTATGGATAGAGATCAGGCTACAGCTAGGGTTAAGGCTACGGCTAGGGCTAGGATTAGGGTTAAGTTTAGGGTTACGAGTAGGGCTATGGCTATGCTAGTGCTACGGCAAGTGCTAGGTTTAGGGCTAGGGCTTGGGCTAGGGCTAGGCCTAGGGCTAGGACTAGGTTTAGTTTAGGGTTAAAGCTAGGGATAGGACTAGAACTATGGTTAGGGCTGGGGCTAGCACTAGGCCTATGGCTAGGGCTAGTGTTAGGGTTATTGTTAGGGTTAGGGTTAGGCCTGGGCTACGGCTCGGACTAGGGCTAGTGCAAGGAGAGTAATAGAGTTAGGGTTAGGGATAGGGCTAGGGATACGGATAGTTCTTGGGCTAGGGTTCGGTGTAGGTCTAGGGCTAGCATTAGGGTTAGGGTTAGGGATAAGGCTAGGCCTACGGCCAGGGCTAAGCCTGAGGCCAGGGCTGGGTTTGGTCTTTGACTATTGCAAGGGCTTGGGTTAGGTTTAGGGTTACGGTTAAGTATAGGGCTATGGTTAGGTTTGGGGTTAGGGTTAGGGCTTGCCTAGGGGTAGCGCTAGGCTAAGGCTAGGACTAGGTCTAGGGCTTCGTCTAGGTCTAGGGTTAGGATTAGGAATAGGGATAGGGTTAGAGGTAGGGTTAGGGTGAGGGTTAGGGTTAGGGTTAGGGTTAGGATTAGGATTAGGGTTAGGGTTAGGGTTAGGGTTAGGGTTACGGGTTAGGTGTTAGGTTAGGGTCAGGGTTAGGGTTAGGGTTAGTTTAGGGTTAGGGGTTACGGTTAGGGTTAGGGTTAGGTGTTAAGGGTTAAGGATTACGGTTAGGGTTAGTGTTAGGGCTAAGGCTAGGGTTAGGTTTAAGGCTAGAACTAAGGCTAGGAGAAGACCTAGGGCTAGGGATAGGGCCAGTGTAAGGGTTAGGGTTAGAGTTAGGGTAAGGGTTAGCTTAGGGCAAGTGCTAACACATGACTAAGGCTAAGGTTAGGGCTATAGCTTGCGATAAGGTCAGGTTTAGGGTTGGTTTAGGGTTAGTGCTAGGTCTAGAGCAAGGGCTAGGGCTAGGAATAGGGCTAGTTCTAGGTCTAGCACTATGTTTAGGGCTAGATTTGGTTTAGGTTCAGGGTTTGGGTTAGGGTTAGGAATAGGTCTAGGGACAGGTCTAGGACTAGGGATAGGGCTGGTGTTAGGGACAGGGCTAGACTAGGGCTAGGGCTAGGGTGAGGGCTAGGTCTAGGGTTAGAGATAGCGTTAAGGGTAGGTTTAATGCTTGGTCTAGGGCTAGGCCTAGCGCTAGGCCTACGTCTAGGCCTAGGGCTAGGACTAGGGCTAGAGTGAGGGTTAAGTTTAGTTTTAGGGTTAGGGTTAGGGTTAATGTTATGGTTACGGCTAGAATAAAGGCTGTGTTAGTGCTAGGGGAAGGCTAGGACTAGGCCTAGGCCTAAGGTTAGGGTAAGGGACCAGGTTAGAATTAGGGTACAGGTTATGGCTAGGGCTAGGGCTAGAGCTAGTGCTAGAGATAGGGCTAGGGCTAGGTTAGGGTTAGGGGTAGGGTTAGGGCTAGGGCTAGGGCTAGGATAGGGTCAGGGCTAGGGCAAGACTAGGGCTAGTACCAGGGCTAAGCCTAGGGCTAGGGCTAGGGATAGGACTAGGGCAAGGTCTAGGTGTAGTGCTAGGGCTTGGCTTTGGTTATGTTTAAGGCTAGGTTTAGGGTTAAGGTAAGGGTTAAGGCTAGGGTTTGAGTTAGGGCTAGGGCTAGGACTATGGTTACAGCTAGTACTAGGGCTAGGTCAAGGGATAGGTTTCGGGTTAGGATTAGGATTAGTGTTAGGGTTAGGTTTAGGTTTAGGATTAGGGATAGGGTTAGAGTTAGGTTCAGGGGTGAGGGTTGGGGATAAGATTAGGGTTGGGGTTAGGATTTGGGCCAGGGCTAAGGATAGAGATCAGGCTTCAGCTAGGGTTAAGGCTACGGCTAGGGCTACATTTAGGGTTAGGTTTAGGGTTACGAGTAGGGCTATGGCTAGGCTAGTGCTACGGCAAGTGCTAGGTTTAGGGATAGGGCTTGGTCTAGGGCTAGGCCTAGGGCTAGGGTTAGTATTAGGGTTATGGTCAGAGTTAGGTTTAGGGTAAGGGCCAGGGTTAGGGCTAAGGCTAGAGCTAGGACTAGCTTTAGTTTAGGGTTAAAGCTAGGCATAGGACTAGGACTAGGGCTAGGGCTAGGGCTAGCACTAGGCCTATGGCTAGGGCTAGTGCTAGGGTTAATGTTAGGTTTAGGGTTAGGCCTGGGCTACGGATAGGACTAGAGCTAGTGCTAGGATAGTAATAGAGTTATGGTTAGGGATAGGGATAGGGATAGGGATAGTACTTGGGTTAGGGCTCGGTGTAGGACTAGGGCTAGCGTTAGGGTTAGGGTTAGGGATAAGGCTAGGCCTAGGGCCAGGGCTAAGCCTGAGACCATGGCTAGGGTTTGGTCTTTGAATAGGGCTAGGGCTTGGGTTAGGTTTAGGGTTACGGTTAAGTATAGGGCTATGGTTAGGTTTGAGGTTAGGTTTAGGGCTTTCCTAGGTTTAGCGCTAGGCTAAGGCTAGGACTAGGTCTAGGGCTTGGTCTAGGGCTAGGGTCAGGATTAGGAATAGGGATAGGGTTAGACTTTTGGTTAGGGTTAGGGTTAGGGGTTAGATGTTAGTGTTAGGGTTAGGGTTAGGGTTAGGGCTAGTGTTAGGGCTAGGGCTAGGGTTAGGGTTAGGGTTAGGGCTAGTTCTAGTGCTAGCGCTAGGATCAGGGCTTAGGATTGGGTTAAGGCTAGGGTAGGGTTTCGGATTAGGTTTAGGGTTAGTGTTAGGGCTAGGGCTAGGGTTAGGTTTAAGGCTAGAACTAGGGCTAGGAATAGGCCTAGTGCTAGGTATAGGGCCAGTGTAAGGGTTAGGGTTACGTTAGGTTTAGGGTTAGGGTTAGCTTAGGGCTAGGGCTAGCGCACGACTAAGGCTAAGACTAGGGATATAGCTTGCGATAGGGTCATGTTTACGGTTGGTTTAGGGTTAGGGCTATATCTAGAGCAATGGCTAGGGATAGGACTAGGGCTAGTTCTAGGTCTAGCACTAGGTTTAGGTCTAGATTTGGCTTAGGTTCAGGGTTTGGGTTAGAGTTAGGGATAGGTCTAGGGACAGGTCTAGGACTAGGGATAGGGCTGGTGTTAGGGACAGGGCTAGGCTAGGGCTAGGACTACTGTGAGGGCTAGGTCTAGGGTTAGAGATAAGGTTTAGGGTAGGAGTAAGGCTTGGTCTATGGCTAGGCCTAGGGCTAGGTCTTGGGCTAGAGGGAGGGTTAAGTTTAGTTTTAGGGTTATGGTTAGGGTTAGGGTTAATGTTAGGGTTAGGGCTAGAATAAGGGCTGTGTTAGGGCTAGGGTAAGGCTAGGACTAGGCCTAGGCCTAAGGTTAGGGTAAGGGACCAGGTTAGAATTAGGGTACATGTTATGGCTAGGGCTAGGGCTAGAGCTAGTGCTTGAGATAGGGCTAGGGCTAGGTTTAGGGTTAGGGGTAGGGTTAGGGCTAGGGCTAGGGCTAAGATAGGGTTAGGGTTAGGGCAAGATAGGGCTAGTGCCAGGGCTAAGCCTAGGGCTAGGGCTAGGGATAGGGCTAGGGCAAGGTCTAGGTGTAGTGCTAGGGCTTGTCTCTGGTTATGTTTAAGGCTAGGTTTAGGGTTAAGGTGATGGTTACAGCTAGGGTTTGGGTTAGGGCTAGGGTTAGGGCTATGGTTATTTCTAGGACTAGGGCTAGGTCAAGGGATAGGTTTAGGGTTAGGGTTAGGATTAGTGTTAGGGTTAGGTTTAGGTTTAGTTTTAGGGATAGGATTAGAGTTAGGTTCAGGGGTGAGGGTTAGGGATAAGATCAGGGTTGGGGTTAGGTTTAGGCCAGGGCTATGGATAGAGATCAGGCTACAGCTAGGGTTAAGGCTACGGCTATGGCTACGTTTAGGGTTAGGTTTAGGGTTACGAGTAGGGCTATGGCTAGGCTAGTGCTACGGCTAGTGCTAGGTTTAGGGATAGGGCTTGGGCTAGGGCTAGGCCTAGGGCTAGGGTTAGTATTAGGTTCGGGTCAGAGTTAGGTTTAGCGTAAGGGCCAGTGTTAGGGCTAGGGCTAGGGTTAAGGCTGGGGCTAGGGCTACGTCTAGGGCTAGGACTAGGTTTAGTTAGGGTTAAAGCTAGGGATAGGACTAGGACTAGGGCTAGGGCTAGGGCTAGCACTAGGCCTATGGCTAGGGCTAGTGCTAGGGTTAATGTTAGGTTTAGGGTTAGGCCTGGGCTAGTGTTAGTATTAGGTTTCGGGTCAGAGTTAGGTTTAGGGTAAGGGCCGGCTTAGGGCTAGGGCTAGGGTTAAGGCTGGGGCTAGGTATAGGTCTAGTGTAAGGATTGGTTTAGTTTAGGGTGAAAGCTAGAGATAGGACTAGGACTAGCGGTAGGGCTAGGGCTAGCACTAGGCCTATGGCTAGGGCTAGTGCTAGGGTTAGTGTTAGGTTTAGGGTTAGGCCTGGGCTACGGCTAGGACTAGGGCTAGTGCTAGGATAGTAATAGAATTAGGGTTAGGGATAGGGCTAGGTATAGGGATAGTGCTTGGGCTAGGGCTCGGGGTAGGACAAGGGCTATCGTTAGGGTTAGGGTTAGGGATAAGACTAGGCCTAGGCCAGGGCTAAGGCTGAGGCCAGGGCTATGGTTTGATCTTTGACTAGGGCTAGGGCTTGGGTAGGTTTAGGGTTACGGTTAGGGCTTGCCTAGGGGTAGCGCTAGGCTAAGGCTAGGACTAGGTCTATGGCTTGGTCTAGGGCTAGGGTTAGAATTAGGAATAGGGATAGGGTTAGAATTAGGGTTAGGGTTAGGGTTAGGGTAAGAGTTAGGGTTAGGGTTAGGGTTAGGATTAAGGTTATGGGTTAGGGGTTAGGTTTAGGGTTAGGGTTTGGATTGAAAAACAACGGGACCGACAGTTCCGGGGGGACTTGGGGTGGGGGGTAGGGGGGGTAAGGAAGTGGTGTTAACAAACCCAGGGACAAGGGAAAAACATGGGACCCCAAAGGGTAGAGAAGGGGGAGTGGCAGGCCTGATGGGAAATGATCAAGGGTAAGGTTGCTTAGAGAAGACGTATACTCTAGCCCAGGGGCGATGAATCATGGTAGTAGGGCAGGAGGAAGGTCAAGGGAGATGGAGGAAAGAGCTAGGAGTCAAAGGGCATTCATGGAGGTCTAGACAAAGACATGTACATGCATATATATATAGGAGGTTGGGGAAATAGATCTTTGTGTCGATATTTATAGGTCAAGTATTAAGGTGGCGGAAGGACCTTGGGCCTCTACTCAAACACTCCCTCTATGCATGAATACCTTCTTTTATTAAATTGGAACTCTATGATGCTCACTCTCCCGACACAACGGCTGGAGCCAAAGTGGGTGAACAAGTAAATGTGGTGAAGAAAGCTGATGGTGCCCGGCTATCAAAAGAGATAGTGACTGGGGTCTTAAAGGCTTGAAGATAAACAAGCGGCCATCTAGCTCAGAAGCAACAAAGTCCACATGGAAGAACACACCAGCCTGTGTGATCGAGTGGTCCCAAAGGGATCAGTTACCAGGCATCAAAGAACAAAAAATCATATCATTGACTGCACACCTCCATGATAGGATCGCTGAAGACAAATGGGTGCACAAGCAAATGTGGTGAAGAAAGCTGATGGTGCCCGGCTATCAAAAGAGATAGTGTCTGGGGTCTTAAAGGCTTGAAGGTGAACAAGCGGCCATCTCGCTCAGAAACAAATAAGCCCACATGGAAGAAGCACACCGGCCAGTGCGATCACGAGGTGCCCAAGGGACCAGATATAAGGCATCATGCAAAAAAAAAAAAAAAAGATATGTGTGTGTATGTATGTGTATATATGTGTATATGTATATATGTATGTGTATATATATATTATATTAAATGAAGGGGGAAGTGCAGAGTGGAGACCCAAGGCCCAAGTGTCGGCCAATGGAGATCCCCTCATAGAGGGGCTTAGGAGAGGAGATGGGTTAACTAGGGTGTGAGGTAGTATTGATGAAGAACACAGCTTTCCCCCAGATCCTGGTTGCTTCCTCCCCCCAACTACCATGATCCGAATTCTACCTTGCAGGGCTGGATAGGACAGAGGCTGTACACTGGTACATATGAGGGTTGGAGGTACAGGGAATCCAGGGTGGATGATACCTTCAGGACCAAGGGTGTGAGGGACGATGCTGGGAGAGTGGAGGGTGAGTGGGTTGGAAAGGGGGAACTGATTACAAGGATCCACATGTGACCTCTTCCCTGGGAGAGGGACAGCAGAGAAGGGGGGAAGGGAGACCCCGAATAGGGCAATATATGACAAAATAACGAGGTATGAGTTACCAAGGGCATATGAAGGAGGGGGGAAAGGGGAGGGAGGGGCGGGGGGGAAAAGAGGACCTGATGCAAGGGGCTTAAGTGGAGAGCAAATGCCTTGAGAATGATTGGGGCAGGGAATGTATGGATGTGCTTTATACAATTGATGTACGTATATGTATGGATTGTGGTAAGAGTTGTTGGAGTCCCTAATAAAATGTAAAAGAAGAAAAGAGAAAAAAAAATGATTAGGGCAAAGACTGTACAGATGTGCTTTATACAATTGATGTATGTATATGTATGAACTGTGTAAAGAATTGTATCAGCCCCAATAAATTGTTAAAAAAAAAAAAAGTTTAGGTTTAGGGTTAGGGTTAGGTTTAATGTTAGGGTTAGGTCTAGAATAAGGGCTCAGTTAGGGCTAGGGTAAGGTTAGGACTAGGCCTAGGCCTAAGGTTAGGGTAAGGGACCAGGTTAGAATTAGGGTACAGGTTAGGGCTAGGGCTAGAGCTAGTGCGAGAGATAGGGCTAGGGCTAAGTTTAGGGTTAAGGGTAGGGTTAGGACTAGGGCTAGGGCTAGGATAGGGTTAGGGTTAGGGCAAGACTAGGGCTAGTGCCAGGGCTAAGCCTTGGGCTAGGGCTAGGGATAGGGCTAGGGCAAGGTCTAGGTGTATTGCTAGGGCTTGGCTTTGGTTATGTTTAAGGCTAGGTTTAGTGTTAAGGTGAGGGTTAGGGCTAGGTTTTGGGTTAGGGCTATGGCTAGGGCTATGGTTACTGCTAGGACTAGGGCTAGGTCAAGGGATAGGTTTAGGGTTTGAGTTAGGATTAGTGGTAGGGTTAGGTTTAGGTTTAGGGTTAGGGATAGGGTTAGAGTTAGGTTCAGGGGTGAGGGTTAGGGATAAGATTAGGGTTGGGGTTAGGATTAGGGCCAGGGCTATGGATAGGTATCAGGCTACAGCTAGGGTTAAGGCTACGGCTAGGGCTACGTTTAGGGTTAGGGTTAGGGTTACGAGTAGGGCTATGGCTAGGCTAGTGCTACGGCAAGTGCGAGGTTTAGGGTTAGGGCTTGGGCTAAGCTAGACCTAGTGCTAGTGTTAGTATTAGGTTTCGGGTCAGAGTTAGGTTTAGGGTAAGGGCCGGGTTAGTGCTAGGGCTAGGGTTAAGGTTGGGGCTAGGACTAGGTCTAGTGTAAGGATTGGTTTAGTTTAGGGTTAAAGCTAGAGATAGGACTAGGACTAGGGCTAGGGCTAGGGCTAGCAGTAGGCCTATGGCTAGGGCTAGTGCTAGGGTTAGTGTTAGGTTTAGGGGTAGGCCTGGGCTACGGCTAGGACAAGGGCTAGTGCTAGGATAGTAATAGGGTTAGGGTTAGGGATTGGGCTAGGGATAGGGATAGTGCATGTGCTAGGGCTCGTGGTAGGACTAGGGCTAGCGTTAGGGTTAGGGTTAGGGATAAGGCTAGGCCTAGGGCCAGGGCTAAGGCTGAGGCCAGGGCTAGGGTTTGGTCTTTGACTAGGGCTAGGACTTGGGTTAGGTTTAAGGTCACGGTTAAGTATAGGGCTATGGTTAGGATTGGGAATAGGGTTAGGGCTTGCCTAGGGTTAGCGCTAGGCTAAGGTTAAGACTAGGTCTAGGGCTTGGTCTAGGGCTAGGGTTAGAATTAGGAATAGGGATAGGGTTAGAATTAGGGTTAGGGTTAGGGTTGGGGTAAGAATTAGGGTTAGGGTTAGGGTTTGGATTAAGGTTAAGGGTTAGGGGTTAGGTTTAGGGTTAGGGTTTGGATTAGGGTTAGGGGTAGGGTTAGGGTTAGGGTTAGGGTTAGGGTTAGGTTTAGGTGTTAAGGGTTAAGGCTTAGGGTTAAATTTAGGATTAAGGTTAGGTTAAGGGTTAGGGTTTAGGGTTAGGGGTTCGGGGTTCGGGTTTAGGGTTAGGGGTTAGGGTTTAGGGTTAGGTTAAGGTTAGGGGTTAGGGTTTCGGGGTTAGGGTTAGGGGTTAGGGATAGGGTTAGTGTTAGGGATAGGGTTAGGGTTAGGTTTAGGGTTAGGGTTAGGGGTAGGTTTAGGTTTAGGGTTAGGGTTAGAGTTAGGGTTAGGTTTAGGGTTAGGGATAGGGTTAGGGTTAGAGTTCGGGTTAGGATTAGGGTTACGGTTTAGGCTTAGGGTTAGGGTTAGTGTTAGGGTTAGGGTTAGCAGTTAGGGTTAGGGTTAGGGTTAGGGTTAGGGTTAGGGCTAGGGCTACGGCTAGGACTAGGGCTACGGCTAGGTTTAGGGCTAGCATTATGGTTAGGGTTATGTGTAGTGCTATGGCTAGGGCTAGAGCTAGGTCTAGGGTTAGAGTTAGGTGCAGCGCTCGGTGTAGATCTAGCCCTAGGGCTAGTGCTGAGGCTAGGGCTAGGGTCAGGGTTAGGGCTAGGGCTAGGTCTAGGTCTAGTGCTAGTGCTAGGATTAGGGCTTAGGATTTGGTTAGTGCTAGGGTAGGGATTCGGGTTAGGTTTAGGTTAATGTTAGGGCTAGGGCTAGGGTTAGGTTTAAGACTAGAACGAGGGCTAGGAATAGGCCTAGGGTAGGGATAGGGCCACTGTAAGGGTTAGGGTTAGGTTAGGGTTAGGGATAGGGTTAGCTTAGGGATAGGGCTAGCGCACGACTAAGGCTAAGGCTAGGGCTATAGCTTGCGATAGTGTCAGGTTTAGGGTTGGTTTAGGATTAGGGCTAGGTCTAGAGCAAAGGCTAGGGATAGGACTAGGGCTAGTTCTAGGTCTAGCACTAGGTTTAGGGCTAGATTTGGTTTAGGTTCAGGGGTTGGGTTATTGTTAGGGATAGGTCTAGGGACAGGTCTAGGACTAGGGATAGGGCTGGTGTTAGGGACAGGGCTAGGCTAGGTCTAGTGCTAGGGTGAGGGCTAGGTCTAGGGTTAGAGACAGGGTTAAGGGTAGGATTAAGGCTTGGTCTAGGGCTAGGCCTAGGGCTAGGCCTAAGTCTAGGCCTAGGGTTAGGACTAGGGCTAGAGTGAGTGTTAAGTTTAGGTTTAGGGTTAGGGTTAGGTTTAATGTTAGGGTTAGGTCTAGAATAAGGGCTCAGTTAGGGCTAGGGTAAGGTTAGGACTAGGCCTAGGCCTAAGGTTAGGGGAAGGGACCAGGTTAGAATTAGGGTACAGGTTATGGCTAGGGCTAGGGCTAGAGCTAGTGCTAGAGATAGGGCTAGGGCTAGGTTTAGGGTTAGGGGTAGCGTTAGGACTAGGGCTAGGGCTAGGATAGGGTTAGGGTTAGGGCAAGACTAGGGCTAGTGCCAGGGCTAAGCCTAGGGCTAGGGCTAGGGCAAGGTCTAGGTATATTGCTAGAGCTTGGCTTTGGTTATGTTTAAGGCTAGGTTTAGTGTTAAGGTGAGGGTTAGGGCTTGGTATGGGTTAGGACTAGGGCTAGGGCTATCGTTACTGCTAGGACTAGGGCTAGGTCAAGGGATAGGTTTAGGGTGAGAGTTAGGATTAGTGTTAGGGTTAGGTTTAGGTTTAGGGTTAGGGATAGGGTTAGAGTTAGGTTCAGGAGTGAGGGTTAGGGATAAGATTAGGGTTGGGTTTAGGATTAGGGCCCGGGCTATGGATAGGGATCAGGCTACAGCTAGGGTTAAGGCTACGGCTAGGGCTACGTTTAGGGTTTGGGTTAGGGTTACGAGTAGGGCTATGGCTAGGCTAGTGCTATGGCAAGTGCTAGGTTTAGGGTTAGGGCTTGGGCTAAGCTAGACCTAGGGCTAGTGTTAGTATTAGGTTTCGGGTCAGAGTTAGATTTAGGGTAAGGGCCGGCTTAGGGCTAGGGCTAGGGTTAAGGCTGGGTCTAGGACTAGGTCTAGTGTAAGGATTGGTTTAGTTTAGGGTTAAAGCTAGAGATAGGACTAGGACTAGGGGTAGGGCTAGGGCTAGCACTAGGCCTATGGCTAGGGCTAGTGCTAGGGTTAGTGTTAGGTTTAGGGTTAGGCCTGGGCTACGGCTAGGACTAGGGCTAGTGCTAGGATAGTAATAGGGTTAGGGTTAGGGATAGGGCAAGGGATAGGGATAGTGCGTGTGCTAGGGCTCGGGGTAGGACTAGGGCTAGCGTTAGGGTTAGGGTTAGGGATAAGGCTAGGTCTAGGGCCAGGGCTAAGGCTGAGGCCAGTGCTAGGGTTTCGTCTTTGACTAGGGCTAGGAGTTGGGTTAGGTTTAAGGTTACGGTTAAATATAGGGCAATGGTTAGGATTGGGGTTAGGGTTAGGGCTTGCCTAGGGGTAGCGCTAGGCTAAGGCTAAGACTAGGTCTAGGACTTGGTCCAGGGCTAGGGTTAGGATTAGGTATAGGGATAGGGTTAGAGTTAGGGTTAGGGTTAGGGTTAGGGTTAGGGTTAGGGTTAGGGCTAGGTTTAGGGTTAGGGTTAGGGTTTAGGGGTTAGGGTTAGGTTTAGGGTTAGGGTTAGGGTTAGGGCTAGGTTTAGGGTTAGGGTTAGTGTTAGAGTTTAGGGTTAGGGTAAGGGTTAGGGTTAGGGTTAGGTTTAGGGTTAGCGTTAGGGTTAGCATTAGGGTTAGTGTTAGTGTTAGTGTTAGGGTTTTAGGGTTAGGCTTAGGGTTAGAAATAGGGTTAGGGTTAGGTTTAGGGTTAGGTTTAGGGTTAGGGATAGGGTTAGGGTTTAAGAGTTAGGGATAGGGGTAGGGGTAGGGTTAGGGTTAGGGTTTTAGGGTTAGTGTTAGGGTTAGGGTTAGCGTTAGGGTTAGGGTTAGGGTTATGGTTAGGGTTAGGGTAAAGGTTAGGGGTTAGGGGTTAGGGGTTAGGGTTAGGGTTAGGGTTAGGGTTAAGGTTACGGTTAGGGTTAGGGTTAGGGGTTAGGTGTTAGGGGTTAGGGTTAGGGTTAGGGTTAAGTTTAGGGTGAGCTTTAGGGTTAGGGTTAGGGTTAATGTAGGGGTAGCGTTAGAGTTAGCGTTAGGGTTAGGGTTTGGGTTAGGGTTTTAAGGTTAGGGTTAGTGTTAGGATTATGGTTAGGATTATGGTTACGGTTAGGGTTAGGGATAGGGTTAGGGATAGGGTTAGTTATAGGGTATTAGGGTTAGGGTTAGGGGTAGGGTTAGGGTTAAGGTTAGGGTTAGTGTTAGGGTTAGGGTTAGGGTTAGGATTATGGTTAGGGTTAGGGTTAGGGTTAGGATTAGGGTTAGGGTTTGGGTTAGGGTTAGGTTTATGGTTAGCGTTAGAGTTAGGGTTAGGTTAGCGTTATGGTTTGGGTTAGGGTTTGAGGGTTAGGGTTAGGGTTTTAAGTTTAGGGTTAGGGTTAGGGTTAGGGTTTTAGGGTTAGGGTTAGGGTTAGGGTGAGTGTTAGGGTGAGGGTTAGGATTTTTGTTTGGGTTAGGTTTAGGGTTAGGGATAGGGTTAGAGTTAGGTTCAGGGATGAGGGTTAGGGATAAGATTAGGGTTGGGGTTAGGATTAGGGCCAGGGCTATGTATAGGGATCAGGCTACAGCTAGGGTTAAGGCTTCGGCTATGGCTACGTTTAGGGTTAGGGTTAGGGTTACGAGTAGGGCTATGGCTAGGCTAGTGCTACGGCAAGTGCTAGGTTTAGGGTTACGGCTTGGGCTAAGCTAGACCTAGTGCTAGTGTTAGTATTAGGTTTCGGGTCAGAGTTAGGTTTAGGGTAAGGGCCGGGTTAGGGCTAGGGCTAGGGGTATGGCTGGGGCTAGGACTAGGTCTAGTGTAAGGATAGGTTTAGTTTAGGTTTAAAGCTAGAGATAGGTCTAGGACTAGGGCTAGGGCTAGGGCTAGCAGTAGGCCTATGGCTAGGGCTAGTGCTAGGGTTAGTGTTAGGTTTAGGGGTAGGCCTGGGCTACGGCTAGGACTAGGGCTAGTGCTAGGATAGTAATACGGTTAGGGTTAGGGAATAGGCAAGGGGTAAGGATAGTGCTTGTGCTAGGGCTCGGGGTAGGACTAGGGCTAGCGTTAGGGTTAGGGTTAGGGATAAGGCTAGGCCTAGGGCTAGGGCTAAGGCTGAGGCCAGGGCTAGGGTTTGGTCTTTGACTAGGGCTAGGACTTGGGTTAGGTTTAAGGTTACGGTTAAGTATAGGGCTATGATTAGGATTGGGAATAGGGTTAGGGCTTGCCTAGGGGTAGCACTAGGCTAAGGTTAAGACTAGGTCTAGGGCTTGGTCTAGGGCTAGGGTTAGGATTAGGAATAGGGATAGGGTTAGAGTTAGGGTTAGGGTTAGGGCTAGGGTTAGGGCTAGGGTTAGGTTTAGGGTTAGTGTTAGGGTTAGGGGTTAGGGTTAGGGTTAGCATTAGGGTTAGGGTTATGGTTAGGGTTAGGGTAAAGGTTAGGGGTTAGGGTTTAGGGGTTATGGGTTAGGGTTAGGGTTAGGGTTAAGGTTACGGTTAGGGTTAGGGTTAGGGGTTAGGGGTTAGGGGTTAGGGTTAGGGTTAGGGTTAGGTTTAGTGTGAGCTTTAGAGTTAGGGTTAGGGTTAGGGTTAGTGTAGGGGTAGCATTAGTGTTAGCATTAGGGTTAGCGTTAGGGTTAGGGTTAGGGTTTTAAGGTTAGGGTTAGTGTTAGGATTATGGTTAGGGTTAGGGTTACGGTTAGGGTTAGGGATAGGGTAAGGGATAGGGTTAGTTATAGGGTTTTAGGGTTAGGGTTAGGGGTAGGGTTGGGGTTATGGTTAGGGTTAGGGTTTTAGGGTTAGGATTAGGGTTAGGGTTAGGGTTAGGGTTTGGGTTAGGGCTAGGGTTAGGGTTATGGTTAGGGTTAGGGTTTAGGGGTTACGGTAAGGGTTAGGGTTAGGGTTAGGGTTAGGGTTAGGCCTAGGTTTAGGGTTAGGGTTAGGGTTAGGGGTTAGGGTTAGCATTAGGGTTAGGGTTAGGGTTAGGGTTATGGTCAGGGTTAGGGTAAATGTTAGGGGTTAGGGTTTAGGGGTTAGGGGTTAGGGTTAGTGTTAGGGTTAAGGTTACGGTTAGGGTTAGGGTTAGGGTTAGGGTTAGGGGTTAGGGGTTAGGGGTTAGGGTTAGGGTTAGGGTTAAGTTTAGGGTGAGCTTTAGGGTTAGGGTTAAGGTTAGGGTTAGTGTAGGGGTAGCGTTAGTGTTAGCGTTAGGGTTAGCGTTAGGGTTAGGGTTAGGGTTTTAAGGTTAGGGTTAGTGTTAGGATTATGGTTAGGGTTAGGGTTACGGTTAGGGTTAGGGATAGGGTTAGGGATAGGGTTAGTTATAGGGTTTTAAGGTTAGGGTTAGGGGTAGGGTTGGGGTTATGGTTAGGGTTAGGGTTTTAGGGTTAGGATTAGGGTTAGGGTTAGGGTTAGGGTTAGGGTTAGGGTTTGGGTTAGGGTTTGGGTTAGGGTTAGGGTTAGGGTTAGGAGTTAGGTGTTAATGGTTAAGGGTTAGAGTTATGGTTAGGGTTAGGGTTAGGGTTAGGGTTAGCGTTAGAGTTAGGGTTAGGTTAGCGTTAGGGTTAGCGTTAAGGTTAGGGGTAGGGTTTTAGGGTTAGGGTTTGGGTTATTGTTAGAGTTTTAGGTTTACGGTTACGGTTAGGGTTTTAGGATTAGGATTAGGGTTAGGGTTAGGGTTAGTGTTAGGGTTATGATTAGGGTTAGGGTTTGCGTTAGGGTTAGCGTTAGGGTTAACGTTAGGGTTAGGGTTAGGGTTAGGGTTTTAGGGTTAGGGGTATGGTTAGTGTACGGTTAGCGTTAGGATTAGGGTTAGGGTTTTAAGGTTAGGGTTAGTGTTAGGATTAGGATTAGGGTTAGGGTTACGGTTAGGGATAGGGTTAGCTATAGGGTTTTAGGGTTAGGGTTAGGGGTAGGGTTAGGGTTAGGGTTAGGGTTAGGGTTAGGGTTTTAGGGTTAGGTTTAGGGTTAGGTTTAGGGTTAGGGATAGGGTTAGGGTTTAAGAGTTAGGGCTAGGGGTAGGGTTAGGGTTAGGGTTAGGGTTTTAGGGTTAGTGTTAGTGTTAGGGTTAGCGATAGGGTTAGGGTTATGGTTATGGTTAGGATTAGGGTAAAGGTTAGGGGTTAGGGGTTAGGGGTTAGGGTTAGGGTTAGGGTTAGGGTTAAGGTTACGGTTAGGGTTAGGGTTAGGGTTAGGGTTAGGGGTTAGGTGTTAGGGGTTAGGGTTAGGGTTAGGGTTAAGTTTAGGGTGAGCTTTAGGGTTAGGGTTAGGGTTAGGGTTAATGTAGGGGTAGCGTTAGGGTTAGCGTTAGGGTTAGGGTTTGGGTTAGGGTTTTAAGGTTAGGGTTAGTGTTAGGATTATGGTTAGGGTTATGGTTAGGGTTAGGGTTAGGGATAGGGTTAGGGATAGGGTTAGTTATAGGGTTTTAGGGTTAGGGTTAGGGGTAGGGTTAGGGTTAGGTGTAGGGTTAGTGTTAGGGTTAGGGTTAGGGTTAGGATTATGGTTAGGGTTAGGGTTAGGGTTAGGATTAGGGTTAGGGTTTGGGTTAGGGTTAGGGTTAGGGTTAGGGTTTTAAGTTTAGGGTTAGGGTTAGGGTTAGGGTTTTAGGGTTAGGGTTAGGGTTAGGGTTAGTGTTAGGGTGAGGGTTAGGATTTTTGTTCGGGTTAGGTTTAGGTTTAGGGTTAGGGATAGTGTTAGAGTTAGGTTCAGGGATGAGGGTTAGGGATAAGATTAGGGTTGGGGTTAGGATTAGGGCCAGGTCTATGTATAGGGATCAGGCTACAGCTAGGGTTAAGGCTTCGGCTAGGGCTACGTTTAGGGTTAGGGTTAGGGTTACGAGTAGGGCTATGGCTAGGCTAGTGCTACGGCAAGTGCGAGGTTTAGGGTTAGGGCTTGGGCTAAGCTAGACCTAGTGCTAGTGTTAGTGTTAGGTTTCGGGTCAGAGTTAGGTTTAGGGTAAGGGCCGGGTTAGGGCTAGGGCTAGGGGTAAGGCTGGGGCTAGGACTAGGTCTAGTGTAAGGATAGGTTTAGTTTAGGGTTAAAGCTAGAGATAGGACTAGGACTAGGGCTAGGGCTAGGGCTAGCAGTAGGCCTATGGCTAGGGATAGTGCTAGGGTTAGTGTTAGGTTTAGGGTTAGGCCTGGGCTACGGCTAGGACTAGGGCTAGTGCTAGGATAGTAATAGGGTTAGGGTTAGGGAATAGGCAAGGGGTAAGGATAGTGCTTGTGCTAGGGCTCGGGGTAGGACTAGGGCTAGCATTAGGGTTAGGGTTAGGGATAAGGCTAGGCCTAGGGCTAGGGCTAAGGCTGAGGCCAGGGCTAGGGTTTGGTCTTTGACTAGGGCAAGGACTTGGGTTAGGTTTAAGGTTATGGTTAAGTATAGGGCTATGATTAGGATTGGGAATAGGGTTAGGGCTTGCCTAGGGGTAGGACTAGGCTAAGGTTAAGACTAGGTCTAGGGCTTGGTCTAGGGCTAGGGTTAGGATTAGGAATAGGGATAGGGTTAGAGTTAGGGTTAGGGTTAGGGCTAGGGTTAGGGCTAGGGTTAGGTTTAAGATTAGGGTTAGGGTTAGGGTTAGGGTTTAGGGTTAGTGTTAGGGTAGGGTTAGCGTTAGGGTTAGAGTTAGGGTTATGGTTAGGGTTAGGGTAAAGGTTAGGGGTTAGGGGTTAAGGGTTAGGGTTAGGGTTAGGGTTAAGGTTACGGTTAGGGTTAGGGTTAGGGTTAGGGTTAGGGGTTAGGTGTTAGGGGTTAGGGTTAGGGTTAGGGTTAAGTTTAGGGTGAGCTTTATGGTTAGGGTTAGGATTAATGTAGGGGTAGCATTAGGGTTAGGGTTAGGGTTAGGGTTAGTGTCAGGGTTAGGGTAAAGGTTAGGAGTTAGGGTTTAGGGGTTAGGGATTAGGGTTAGGGTTAGGGTTAAGGTTACGGTTAGGGTTAGGGTTAGGGTTAGGGTTAGGGTTAGGGGTTAGGTGTTGGGGGTTAGGGTTAGGGTTAGGGTTAGGTGTAGGGTGAGCTTTAGGGTTAGGGTTAGGGTTAGGGTTAGTGTAGGGGTAGCGTTAGTGTTAGCGTTAGGGTAAGCGTTAGGGTTAGGGTTAGGGTTTTAAGGTTAGGGTTAGTGTTAGGATTATGGTTAGGGTTAGGGTTACGGTTAGGGTTAGGGATAGGGTTAGGGATAGGGTTAGTTATAGGGTTTTAAGGTTAGGGTTAGGGGTAGGGTTGGGGTTATTGTTAGGGTTAGGGTTTTAGGGTTAGGATTAGGGTTAGGGTTAGGTTTTGGGTTAGGGTTTGGGTAAGGGTTAGGGTTAGGGTTAGGGTTAGGGTTAGGAGTTAGGTGTTAATGGTTAAGGGTTAGGGTTATGGTTAGGGTTAGGGTTAGGGTTAGGGTTAGCGTTAGAGTTAGGGTTAGGTTAGCGTTAGGGTTAGCGTTAGGGTTTGGGTTAGGGTTTTAGGGTTAGGGTTTGGGTTATTGTTAGGGTTTTAGGTTTACGGTTAGGGTTAGGGTTTTAGGATTAGGATTAGGGTTAGGGTTAGGGTTAATGTTAGGGTTATGATTAGGGTTAGGGTTTGCGTTAGGGTTAGCGTTAGGGTTAACGTTAGGGTTAGGGTTAGGGTTAGGGTTTTAGGGTTAGGGGTATGGTTAGTGTACGGTTAGCGTTAGGAATAGGGTTAGGGTTTTAAGGTTAAGGTTAGTGTTAGGATTAGGATTAGGGTTAGGGTTAGGGTTAGGGATAGGGTTAGGGATAGGGTTAGCTATAGGGTTTTAGGGTTTGGGTTAGGGGTAGGGTTAGGGTTAAGGTTAGGGTTAGGGTTAGGGTTAGGGTTAGGGTTAGGGTTTTAGGGTTAGGGTTAGGGTTAGGTTTAGGGTTTGAGTTAGAGTTGGGGTTAGGGTTAGGGTTAGGGATAGGAGTTAGGTGTTAATTGTGAGGGGTTAGTTTTAGTGTTAGGGTTGGGTTAGGGTTAGCGTTAGAGTTAGGGTTAGGGTTAGCGTTAGGGTTAGAGTTAGGGTTTTAGGGTTAGGGTTAGGGTTTTAAGTTTAGGGTTAGGTTTAGGGTATTAGGGTTAGGGTTAGGGTTTGAGTTAGGGTTAGTGTTAGGGTTAGGGTTAGGTTTAGTGATAGTGTTAGGGTTAGGGTTAGCGTTAGGGTTAGCGTTAGGGTTAGGGTTAGGGTTATCGTTTTAGTGTTAGGGTTAGGGTTAGGATTAGGGCTAGGGTTAGGGTTAGGGTTTTAGGGTTAGGGTTAGGGTTACAGTTAGGTTTAGGGTTTGGGTTAGGGTTAGGGTGAGGGTGAGGGTTTTAGGGTTAGGGTTAGGGTTAGGGTTCGGGTTATGGTTAGGGGTTAGGGTTTAGGGGTAAGTGGTTAGGGGTTAGGGTTAGGGTTAGACTTAGGCTTAGGTTTAGGGTTAGGGTTAAGGTTAGGGTTAGGTTTAGGGTTAGGTTTAGGGTTAGGGGTTAGGGGTTAGAGGTTAGGGTTTAGGGGTTAGGGTTAAGGTTATGTTTAGGGTTAGGTTTAGGTTTAGGGTTAGAGTTAGGTTTAGGGTTAGGTGTAGGGTTACGGTTACGGTTAGGGTTAGGGATAGGGTTAGGGTTCGGTTAGGGTTAGGTTTAGGGTCTGGGTCAGGGTCAGGGTTAGTGTTAGGGTCAGGCTCAGGTCAGGGTCAGGGTTAGGGTCAGGGTTAAGGGTCAGGGTTAAGAGGTAAGGGTTAGGATTAGGTTTAGGGTTAGGGTTAGGGTTAGGTTTAGGTTTAGGGTTAGAGTTATGGTTAGGGTTAGGGTTAGGGATAGTTTTAGGGTTAGGCTTAAGGGTTAAGGGTTAGGGTTAGGGTTAGGGTTGGGTTAGGGTAAAATTTAGGGTTAGGGTTAGGGTTAGGGTGAGGGTCAGGGTCAGGATCAGTGTCAGGGTCAGGGTCAGGGTCAGGGTCGGTGTCGGGGGCGGGGTTGGGTCAGCGTAGGGGTCGGGGTCTGGGTGGGGTTAGTGTTAGGGTCAAGGTCAGGATCAGGGTCAGGGTTAAAGGTTAGGGTTAAGGGTTAAAGGTTAAGGGTTAGGGTAAGGGTTAGGGTTAGGGTTAGTGTTAGGGTTAGGGATAGGAATAGGGTTAGGGTTAGGGTTAGGTTTAGGGTTGTTAGGGTTAGGGTTAGGGTTAGGTTTAGGGATAGGGTTAGGGTGAGGTTTAGGGTTAGGGTTAGGGTTAGGGTTAGGCTTAGGCTTAGGCTTAGGGTTAGGCTTAGGGTTAGGGTTAGGGTTAGGGTTAGGGTTAGGGTTAGGGTTAGGGTTAGGCTTAGGGTTAGGGTTAGTGTTAGGGTTAGGGTTAGGTTTACTGTTAGGGTTAGGGTTAGGGTTAGGTTTCGGGTTCGGTTTCGGGTTCGGGTTCGGGTTCGGTTTCGGGTTAGGGTTAGGGTTACTGTTAGGATTAGGCTTAGGGTTAGGGTTAGGGTTAAGGGTTAAGTGTAGGGTTAAGGGTTAGGTTTAGGGTTAGGTTAAGGTTTACGGTTAGGGTTAGGGCTAGGGTTAGGGTTAGGGTTAGGGTTAAGGTTTAGGGTTAGGGGTTAGGGTTAGGGTTAGGGTTAGGGTTAGGTTATGGTTAAGGTTAGTGTTAGGGTTAGTGTTAGGGTTAGGTTAGGGTTAGGGTTAGGTTTAGGTTCAGGGTTAGGTTTAGGGTTAGGGCTAGGACTACAGCTAGGGCTAGGGCTACGGCAAGGTTTAGGGCTAGCATTTTGGTTATGGTTATGTGTCGTGCTATGGCTAGGGCTAGAGCTAGGGCTAGGGTTAGAGTTAGGTGTAGCACTCGGTGTAGATCTAGCACTAGGGCTAGTGCTAGGGCTAGGGCTAGGGTTAGTGTTAGGGTTAGGGCTAGGTCTAGGTCTAGTGCTAGTGCTAGGGTTAAGCTTAGGATTGTTTTAGGGAAGGGTAGGCGTTCGGTTTAGGTTTAGGGTTAGTGTTAGGGCTAGGGCTAGGGTTAGGTTTAAGCCTAGAACTAGGGCTAGGAATAGGCCTAGGCTAGGGATAGGGCCAGTGTAAGGGTTAGGGTTAGTTTAGGGTTAGGGTTAGGGTTAGCTTAGGGCTAGGGCTAGCACACGACTAAGGCTAAGGCTAGGGCTATAGCTTGCTATAAGGTCTGGTTTAGAGTTGGATTAGGGTTAGGTCTAGGTTCAGTGTAAAGGCTAGGGCCAGGAGTAGGGCTAGTTCTAGGTCTAGCACTAGGTTTAGGGCTAGATTTGGTTTAGGTTCAGGGTTTGGGTTAGGGTTAGGGATAGGTCTAGGGACAGGTCTAGGACTAGGGATAGGGCCGGTGTTAGGGACAGGGCTAGCCTAGGGCTAGGGCTAGTGTGAGGTCTAGGTCTAGGGTTAGAGATAGGGTTAAGGGTAGGATTAAGGCTTGGTCTAGGGCTAGGCCTAGGGCTAGGCCTAAGTCTAGGCCTAGGGCTAGGTCTAGGGCTAAAGTGAGGGTTAAATTTAGGTTTAGGGTTAGGGTTAGTGTTAATGTTAGGGTTAGGGCTAGAATAAGGGCTGTGTTACGGCTAGGGTAAGTCTAGGACTAGGCCTAGGCCTAAGGTTAGGGTAAGGGACCAGGTTAGAATTAGGGTACAGGTTATGGCTAGGGCTAGGGCTAGAGCTAGTGCTAGAGATAGGGATAGGGCTAGCTTTAGGGTTAGGGATAAGGTTAGGGCTAGGGCTAGGGCTAGGATAGGGTTAGGGTCAGGGCAAGACTAGGGCTAGTGCCAGGGCTAAGCCTAGGGCTAGGGCTAGGGATAGGGGTAGGGCAAGGTCTAGGTGTAGTGCTAGGGCTTGACTTTGGTTATGTTTAAGGCTAGGTTTAGGGTTAAGGTGAGGGTTAGGGTTAGGGTTTGGTATAGGGCTAGGGATAGGGCTATGGTTACTGCTAGGACTAGGGCTAGGTCAGGGATTTTAGGGTTAGGGTTAGGGTTAGGATTAGTGTTGGGGTTAGTTTTAAGTTTAGGGTTGGGGATAGGGTTAGAGTTAGGTTCAGGGGTGAGGCTTAGGGATAAGATTAGGGTTGGGGTTAGGATGTGCCAAGCTATGGATAGGGATCAGGCTACAGCTAGGGTTAAGGGTACGGCTAGGGCTACGTTTAGGGTTAGGTTTAGGGTTACGTGTCGGGCTTATGGCAAGTCTAGTGCTACTGCAAGTGCTAGGTTTAGGGTTAGGGCTTGGGCTAGGGCTAGGGCTATGGCTAGGGTTAGTATAAGGTTTAGGGTCAGAGTTAGGTTTAGGGTAACGGCCAGGGTTAGGGCTAGGGCTAGGGTTAAGGCTGGGGCTAGGGCTAGGTCTAGGGCTAGGGTTAGGATTAGGAATAGGGATAGGGTTAGAGTTAGCCTTAGGTTTAGGGTTAGGGTTAGGGAATTGGTTAGGGTTAGGGTTAGGGTTAGGTTTTAGGGCTTAGGGTTAGGGTTAGCGTTAGGGTTAGGGTTAGGGTTAGGGCTAGGGTTAGGGTTAGGGGTAGGATTAGAGTTAGGGTAAGGGTTAGGGTTAGGGCTATGGTTAGGGTTAGCGTTAGGGTTAGAGTTAGGGTTAGTGTTAGGGTTAAGGTTAGGGTTAGGTTTAGGGTTAGGGTTAGGGTTAGGGATAGGGTTAGGGTTTAAGAGTTAGAGTTAGGGGTAGGGTTAGGGTTATGGTTAGGGTTAGGTTAGGGTTAGGGTTTTAGGGTTAGTGTTAAGGTTAGGGTAGCGTTAGGGTTAGGGTTAAGGTTATGGTTAGGGTTAGGGTAAATGTTAGGGGTTAGGGGTTAGGGTTAGAGTTAGGGTTAAGGTTACGGTTAGGGTTAGCCTTAGAGTTAGCGTTAGGTTAGGGTTAGGGTTAGGGTTTTAGGGTTAGGGTTAATGTTAGTTTAGGGTTAGCGTTAGGATTAGGGTTAGGGTTTTAAGGTTAGGGTTAGTGTTAGGATTAGGATTAGGGTTAGGGTTACGGCTAGGGATAGGGTTAGGGATAGAGTAAGTTATAGGATTTTAGGGTTAGAGTTAGCGTTAGGGTTAGGGTTAGGGTTAGTGTTAGGGTTAGGGTTAGGGTTTTAGGGTTAGGGTTAGGGTTAGGGTTAGGGTTTGAGTTAGGGTTGGTTTTAGGGTTAGGGTTAGGAGTTAGGTGTTAATGGTTAGGGTTTAGGTTTAGTGTCAGGGTTAGGGTTAGGGTCAGCGTTAGCGTTAGAGATAGGGTTAGGGTTAGCTTTAGGGTTAGGGTTAGGGTTAGGGTTAGTGATAGGGTTAGGGTTAGTGTTAGGGTTAGGTTTAGGGTTAGGGTTAGGGTTAGGGTTAGCGTTAGGGTTATGGTTAGGGTTTAAAGTTTAGGATTAGGGTTAGGGTTTTAGGGTTAGGGTTAGGGTTAAGGTTAGGGTTAGGTTTAGCATTAGTGTTAGGGTTAGGGTTAGGGTTAGTGATAGGGTTAGTGTTAGGGTTAGTGTTAGGGTTAGGTTTAGGGTTAGGGTTAGGGTTAGCGTTAGGATTAGCGTTAGGGTTAGCTTTTGGGTTAGGGTTAGGGTTAGGGTTTTATGGCTGGGGTTAGGATTAGGGTTAGG
>NC_134549.1:2500-65000 GCF_050624435.1 Tenrec ecaudatus | reverse complement strand
GGGTTAGTGTTAGGGCTATGGTTAGGGTTAGCGTTAGGGTTAGAGTTAGGGTTAGTGTTAGGGTTAAGGTTAGGGTTAGGTTTAGTGTTAGGGTTAGGGTTAGGGATAGGCTTAGGGTTTAAGAGTTAGAGTTAGGGGTAGGGTTAGGGTTACGGTTAGGGTTAGGTTAGGGTTAGGGTTTTAGGGTTAGTGTTACGGTTAGGGTAGCGTTAGGGTTAGGGTTAGGGTAAATGTTAGGGGTTAGGGGTTAGGGTTAGGGTTAGGGTTAAGGTTACGGTTAGGGTTAGCCTTAGAGTTAGCGTTAGGTTAGGGTTAGGGTTAGGGTTTTAGGGTTAGGGTTAAGGTTAGTGTAGGGTTAGCGTTAGGATTAGGGTTAGGGTTTTAAGGTTAGGGTTATTGTTAGGATTAGGATTAGGGTTAGGGTTACGGCTAGGGATAGGGTTAGGGATAGAGTAAGTTATAGGATTTTAGGGTTAGGGTTAGAGTTAGGGTTAGGGTTAGGGTTAGGGTTAGTGTTAGGGTTAGGGTTAGGGTTTTAGGGTTAGGGTTAGGGTTAGGGTTTGAGTTAGGGTTGGGTTTAGGGTTAGGGTTAGGGTTAGGGTTAGGAGTTAGGTGTTAATGGTTAGGGTTTAGGTTTAGTGTTAGGGTTAGCGTTAGGGTTAGCGTTAGAGATAGGGTTAGGGTTAGCTTTAGGGTTAGGGTTAGGGTTAGGGTTAGGGTTAGGATAGGGTTAGGGTTAGTGTTAGGGTTAGGTTTAGGGTTAGGGTTAGGGTTAGGGTTAGCGTTAGGGTTATGGTTAGGGTTTTAAGTTTAGGATTAGGGTTAGGGTTTTAGGGTTAGGGTTAGGGTTAAGGTTAGGGTTAGGTTTAGCGTTAGTGTTAGGGTTAGGGTTAGGGTTAGTGATAGGGTTAGGGTTAGGGTTAGTGTTAGGGTTAGGTTTAGGGTTAGGGTTAGGGTTAGGGTAAGGTTTAGGGTTAGGGTTAGGGTGAGGGTGAGGGTCAGGATCAGTGTCAGGGTCAGTGTCGGTGTCAGGGTTGGGGTCGGTGGTGAGGTTGGGTCGGGGACCGGGTTGGGGTCGGTGTTAGTGTTAGGGTCAAATCAGGGTCTGGGTCAGGTTCAGGGTTAAGGGTTAGGGTTAAGGGTTAAGGGTTAGCGTAAGTGGTAGGGTTAAGGTTAGGGTTAGTGTTAGGGTTAGGGATAGGTTTAGGGTTAGGGTTAGGGTTAAGGTTAGGGTTAGGGTTGTTAGGGTTAGGGTTAGGGCTAGGGTTAGGGTTAGGGTTAAGGTTAGGGTTGTTAGGGTTAGGGTTAGGTTTAGGGTTAGGGTTAGGGTTAGGGTTAGGATTAGGGTTAGGGTTAGGGTTAGGGTTAGCGTTAAGGGTTAAGCGTTAAGGGTTAAGTGTTAGGGTTAAGGGTTAAGGGTTAGGTTTAGGGTTAGGGTTAGGGTTGTTAGGGTTAGGGTTAGGGTTAGGGATAGGGTTAGGTTTTAGGGTTAAGGGTTAGGGTTAGGGTTAGGGTTAGGATGAGGGTTAGGGTTAGGGTTAGCGTTAAGGGTTAAGTGTTAAGGGTTAAGTGTTAGGGTTAAGGGTTAAGGGTTAGGTTTAGGGTTAGTGTTAGGGTTGTTAGGGTTAGGGTTAGGGTTAGGGATAGGGTTAGGTTTTAGGGTTAAGGGTTAGGGTTAGGGTTAGGGTTAGGTTTAGGGTTAGGGTTAGTGTAAGTGTTAGGATTAGGGTTAGGGTTCGGTAGGGTTAGGGTTAGGGTTAGGTTTAGGGTTAGGGTTTGTGTTAGGGTTAGGGTTAGTTTTAGGGTTAGGGCTAGGGCTACGGCTAGGGCTAGGGCTAGGCCAAGGTTTAGGGCTAGCATTTTGGTTAGGGTTATGTGTAGTGCTATGGCTAGGGCTAGAGCTAGGATTAGGGTTAGAGTTAGGTGTAGCACTCGGTGTAGATCTAGCGCTAGGGCTAGTGCTAGGGCTAGGGCAAGGGTTTCGGTTAGGGTTCGGGCTAGGTCTAGGTCTAGTGCTAGTGCTAGGTTTAGAGCTTAGGATTGTCTTAGGGCTAGGGTAGGGGTTCGGTATAGGTTTAGGGTTAGTGTTGGCGCTAGGGCTAGTGTTAGGTTTAAGGCTAGAACTAGGGCTAGGAATAGGCCTAGGGCTAGGAATAGGGCCAGTGTAAGGTTTAGGGTTAGATTTACGTTAGTGTTAGGGTTAGCTTAGGGCTAGGGCTAGCGCACGACTAAGGCTAAGGCTACGGCTATAGCTTGCGATAAGGTCAGGTTTAGGGTTGGTTTAGGGTTAGGGCTAGGTCTAGTGTAAAGGCTAGGGCTAGGACTAGGGCTAGTTCTAGGTCTAGCACTAGGTTTAGGGCTAGATTTGTTTTAGGTTCAGGGTTTGGGTTAGGGTTAGGGATAGGTCTAGGGACAGGTCTAGGACTAGAGATAGGGCTGGTGTTAGGTACAGGGCTAGGCAAGGCTAGGACTAGTGTGAGGGCTAGGGTAGGGTTAGAGATAGGGTTAAGGTTAGGATTAAGGCTTGGTCTAGGGCTAGGCCTAGGGCTAGGCCTAAGTCTAGGCCTAGGGCTAGGACTGGGCTAGAGTGAGGTTTAAGTTTAGGTTTAGGGTTAGGGTTAGGGTTAATGTTAGGGTTAGGGCTAGAATAAGTGCTGTGTTAGGGCTAGGGTAAGGCTAGGACCAGGCCTAGGCCTAAGGTTAGGGTAAGGGACCAGGTTAGAATTAGGGTACAGGTTATGGCTAGGGCTATGGCTAGAGCTAGTGCTAGAGATAAGGCTAGGGCTAGGTTTAGGGTTAGGGGTAGGGTTAGGGCTAGGGCTAGGGCTAGGATAGGGTTAGGGTTAGGGTTAGGGCAAGATTAGGGCTAGTGCCAGGGCTAAGCCTAAGGCTAGGGCTAGGATTAGGGCTAGGGCAAGGTCTAGGTGTAGGGCTAGGGCTTGACTTTGGTTATGTTTAAGGCTAGGTTAAGGTTAAGGTGAGGTTAGAGCTAGGGTTTGGGTTAGGGCTAGGGCTAGGGCTATGGTTACTGCTAGGACTAGGGCTAGGCCAAGGGATAGGTTTAGGGTTATGGTTAGGGTTAGGATTAGTGTTAGGGTTAGGTTTAGGTTTAGGGTTAGGGATAGGGTTAGAGTTAAGTTCAGGGGTGAGGGTTACGGATAAGATTAGGGTTGGGGTTAGGATTGGGCCCAAGCTATGGATAGGGATCAGGCTACAGCTAGGGTTAAGGCTACGGCTAGGGCTACGTTTAGGGTTAGGTTTAGGGTTACGTGTAGGGCTATGGCTAGTCTAGTGCCACGGCAAGTGCTAGGTTTAGGGTTAGGGCTTGGGCTAGGGCTAGGCCTAGGGCTAGGGTTAGTATTAGATTTAGGGTCAGAGTTAGGTTTAGGGTAACGGCCAGGGTTAGGGCTAGGGCTAGGTTTAAGACTTGGGCTAGTTCTAGGTCTAGGGCTAGGACCAGGTTTAGTTTAGGGTTAAAGCTAGGAATAGGACTAGGACTAGGGCTGGGGCTACTACTAGGCCCATGGCTAGGGCTAGTGCTAGGCTTAGTGTTAGGTTTAGGGTTAGGCCTGGGCTACGGCTAGGACTAGGGCTAGTGCTAGGATAGTAATAGGGTTAGAGTTAGGGATAGGGCTAGGGATAGGGATAGTGCTTGGGCTAGGGCTCGGGGTGGGACTAGGGCTAGCGTTAGGGTTAGGGTTAGGGATAAGGCTAGGCCTAGTGCCAGGGCTAAGTCTGAGGCCAGGTCTAGGTTTTGGTATTTGACTAGGGCTAGGGCTTGGGTTAGGTTTAGGGTTACGGTTAAGTATAGGGCTATGGTTAGGATTGGGGTTAGGGTTAGGGCTTGCCTAGGGGTAATGCTAGGCTAAGACTAGGTCTAGGGCTTGGTCTAGGGCTAGGGTTAGGATTAGGTGTAGGGATAGGGTAAGAGTTAGGGTTAGAGTTAGGGTTTGGGTTAGGGTTAGGGTTAGCTTAGGGTTAGGGTTAGGTTTTAGGGGTTAGGGTTAGGGTTAGGGTTAGGGTTTGGGTTAGGGTTAGGGTTAAGGTTAGGGTTAGGGTTAGGAGTTAGGGATTAATGGTTAGGGGTTAGGGGTTAGGGTTAGGTTTAGGGTTAGGGTTATGGTTAGGGTTAGTATTAGGGTTAGGGTTAGGGTTTTAGGTTTATGGTTAGGGTTAGGGTTAGGGTTAGGGTTTGGGTAAGTGTTAGGGTTAGGGTTAGGGTTAGGGTTAGGGTTAAGGTTAGGGTTAGGGTTAGGGTTTGGGTTAGGGTTAGGGTTAGTGTTAGGGTTAGGTTTAGGGTTAGGAGTTAGGGATTAATGGTTAGGTGTTAGGGGTTAGGGTTAGGGTTAGCGTTAGGGTTAGGTTTAGTGTTGGCGTTAGGGTTAGCGTTAGGGTTAGGTTTAGGGTTTTGGGGTTAGGGTTAGGGTTAGGGTTAGTATTAGGGTTAGGGTTAGGGTTTTAGGTTTATGGTTAGGGTTAGGGTTAGGGTTAGGGTTAGGGTTTGGGTAAGTGTTAGGGTTAGGGTTAGGGTTAAGGTTAGGGTTAGGGTTAGGGTTTGGGTTAGGGTTAGGGTTAGTGTTAGGGTTAGGTTTAGGGTTAGGAGTTAGGGATTAATGGTTAGGTGTTAGGGGTTAGGGTTAGGGTTAGCGTTAGGGTTAGGTTTAGTGTTGGCGTTAGGGTTAGCGTTAGGGTTAGGTTTAGGGTTTTGGGGTTAGGGTTAGGGTTAGGGTTAGTGATAGGGTTAGGGTTAAGGTTAGGGTTAGTGTTAGGGTTAGGGTTAAGGTTAGGGTTAGGGTTAGGTGTTAGGGGTTAGGGTTAGGGTTAGAGTTTGGGTTAGGGTTAGGGTTAGGGTTAGGGTTAGGAGTTAGGGATTAATGGTTAGGGGTTAAGAGTTAGGGTTAGGTTTAGGGTTAGGGTTATGGTTAGGGTTAGGGTTAGGGTTAGTGTTAGGGTTTTAGGTTTATGGTTAGGTTTAGGGTTAGGGTTAGGGTTTGGGTTAGTGTTAGGGTTAGGGTTAGGGTTAGGGTTAGGGTTAAGTTTAGGGTTAGGGTTAGGGTTTGGGTTAGGGTTAGGGTTAGGGTTAGTGTTAGGTTTAGGTTTAGGGTTAAAAGTTAGGGATTAATGGTTAGTGGTTAGGGGTTAGGGTTAGGGTTAGCGTTAGGCTTAGGTTTAGTGTTGGCGTTAGGGTTAGCGTTAGGGTAAGGGTTAGGGTTTTAGGGTTAGGGTTAGGGTTAGGGTTAGTGATAGGGTTAGGGTTAGGGTGAGGGTTAGGGTTAGGGTTAGGGTTAGGGTTAGGGTTAGAGTTAGTGTTAGGATTAGGGCTAGGTTTAGGGTTAGGGTTAGAGTTAGGGTTTTAGGGTAGGTGTTAGGGTTAGGGTTAGGATTAGGGCTAGGGTTAGGGTTAGGGTTAGGGTTAGGGTTTTAGGGTTAGGGTTAGGGTTACAGTTAGGGTTAGGATTAAGGTTAGGGTTAGGGTTACGGTTTTAGGGTTAGGGTTAGGGTTAGAGTTAGGGTTACGGTTAGGGGTTAGGGGTTAGGGGTTAGGGTTATGGTTAGGGTTAGGCTTAGGGGTAGGGTTAGGGTTAAGGTTAGGGTTAGGGGTAGGGTTAGGGGTTAGGGGTTATGGTTTAAGGGTTAGGGTTATTGTTAGGTTAGGGTTAGGTTTAGGTCTAGGGTTAGAGTTAGGTTTAGGGTTAGGTTTAGGGTTAGGGTTAGGGTTAAGGTTAGGGATAGGGTTAGGGTTAGGGTTAGGGTTAGGTTTTAGGTCAGGGTCAGGGTCAGAGTTATGGTCAGGGTCAGGGTCAGGGTCAGGGTCAGGTTTAAGGGTTAAGGGTTAGGGTTAGGTTTAGGGTTAGGGTTAGGGTTAGGTTTATGTTTAGGGTTAGAGTTAGGGTTAGGGTTAGGCTTAGGGTTAGGGTTAAGGGTTAGGGTTAGTGTTAGGGTGAGGTTTAGGGTTAGGGTTAGGGTCAGGGTCAGGGTCATGGTCAGGGTCAGGGTTAAGAGTTAAGGGTTACGGTTAGGTTTAGGGTTAGGGTTAAGGTTAGGTTTACGTTTAGGTTTAGGGTTAGAGTTAGGGTTAGGGTCAGGGTCATGGTCAGGGTCAGTGTCAGGGTCAGGGTCGGGGTCAAGGTCGGGGTCGGGGTCAGGGTCGGTGTCGGGGTCGGTGTCAAGGTCAGCGTCAGGGTCAGGGTCAGGGTTAAGGGTTAGGGTTAAGGGTTAATGGTTAGGGTTAAGGTTAGGGTTAGGTTTAAGGGTTAAGGGTAAAGTGTTAGGGTTAAGGGTTAAGGGTTAGGTTTAGGGTTAGGTTTAGGTTTAGGGTTAGGGTTAGGGTTAGGGTTAGGGTTAGGGTTAGGGTTAGGGTTAAGGTTTAGGGTTAGGGTTAAGGGTTAGTGTTAAGGGTCAGGATTAGGGTTAGGGTTAGGGTTAAGGGTTAAGGCTTAAGGATTAAGGGTTAGGGTTAATGGTTAAGAGTTAGGTTTAAGGTTAGGTTTAGGTTTAGGGTTAGAGTTGGGGTTAGGGTTAGGGTTTGTTACCGTTAGGGTTAAGGTTGGCGTTAGGGTTAGGGTTCTGGTTAAGGTTAGGGTTAGGGTTAGGGTTAGGGTTAGGGTTAGGGTAAGGGTTGGGGTTAGCTTAGGGCTAGGGCTAGTGCACGACTAAGGCTAAGGCTAGGGCTATAGCTTGCGATAGTGTCAGGTTTCGGGTTGGTTTAGGGTTAGGGCTAGGGCTAGCGTAAAGGCTAGGGCTAGGACTAGGGCTAGTTGTAGGTCTAGCACTAGGTTTAGGGCTAGATTTGGTTTAGGGTCAGGGTTTGGGTTAGGGTTAGGGATAGGTCTAGGGACAGGTCTAGGACTAGGGATAGGGCTGGTGTTAGGGACAGGGCTAGGCTAGGGCTAGGTCTAGGGTGAGGGCTAGGTCTAGGGTTAGAGATAGGGTTAAGGGTAGGATTAAGGCTTGGTCTAGGCCTAGGCCTTGGGCTAGGCCTAAGTCTAGGCCTAGGGATAGGACTAGGGCTAGAGTGAGGGTTAAGTTTAGGTTTAGGGTTAGGGTTAGGGTTAATGTTAGGGTTAGGGCTAGAATAAGGGCAGTGTTAGGGCTAGGGTAAGGCTAGCACTAGGCCTAGGCCTAAGGTTAGGGCCAGGGACCAGGTTAGAATTAGGGTACAGTTTATGGCTAGGGCTATGGCTAGAGCTAGTGCTAGAGATAAGGCTAGGGCTAGGTTTAGGGTTAGGGGTAGGGTTAGGGCTAGGGCAAGGGCTACGTGTAGTGCTAGGACTTGGCTTTGGTTATGTTTAAGGCTAGGTTTAGGGTTAAGGTGAGGGTTAGGGATAGGGTTTGGGTTATGGCTAGGTATAGGGCTATGGTTACTGCTAGGACTAGGGCTTGGTCAAGGGATAGGTTTAGGGTTAGGGTTAGGATTAATGTTAGGGTTAGGTTTAGGTTTAGGGTTAGGGATAGGGTTAGAGTTAGGTTCAGGGGTGAGGGTTAGGTATAAGATTAGGGTTGGGGTTAGGTTTTGGGCCAGGGCTATGGATAGGGATCAGGCTACAGCTAGGGTTAAGGCTACGGCTAGGGCTACGTTTAGGGTTAAGTTTAGGGTTACGTGTAGGGATATGGCTAGTCTAGTGCTACGGCAAGTGCTAGGTTTAGGGTTACGGCTTGGGCTAGGGCTAGGCCTAGGGCTAGGGTTAGTATTAGGTTTAGGGTCAGAGTTAGGTTTAGGGTAACGGCCAGGGTTAAGGCTAGGGCTAGGATTAAGGCTGGGGCTAGGGCTAGGTCTAGGGCTAGGACTAGGTTTAGTTTAGGGTTAAAGCTAGGGATAGGACTTAGACTAGGGCTAGGGCTAGCACTAGGCCTATGGCTAGGGCTAGTGCTATGGTTAGTGTTAGGTTTAGCGTTAGGCCTGGGCTACGCCTAGGATTAGGGCTAGTGCTAGGAAAGTAATAGGGTTAGGGTTAAGGATAGGGCTAGGGATAGGGATAGTGCTTGGCTAGGGCTCGGGGTAGGACTAGGGCTAGCGTTATGGTTAGGGTTAGGGATAAGGCTAGGCCTAGTGCCAGGGCTAAGGCTGAGGCCAGGGCTAGGGTTTGGTCTTTGACTAGGGCTAGGGCTTGGGTTAGGTTTAGGGTTATGGTTAAGTATAGGGCTATGGTTAGGATTGGGGTTAGGGTTAGGGCTTGCCTAGGGGTAGCGCTAGGCTAAGGCTAACACTAGGTCTAGGGCTTGGTCTAAGGCTAGCGTTAGGATTAGGAATAGGGATAGGGTTAGAGTTAGGGTTAGGGTTAGGGTTAGATTATGGGTTAGGGTTAGGTTTAGGGTAAGGGGTTAGGGTTAGGGTTAGTGTTTTAAGGTTAGGGTTAGCGTTATGGTTAACGTTAGGGTTAGGGTTTTAGGGTTAGTGTTAGGGTTAGGTTTAGGGTTAGGTTTAGGGTTAGGATTGGGGTTTTAGGCTTAGGGTTAGGGTTAGGGTTTGGGTTAGTGTTAGGGTTAACGTTAGGGTTAGCGTTAGGGTTTGCGTTAGGGTTAGGATTAGGGTTTTAAGGTTAGGGTTAGTTTTAGGATTAGGGTTAGGGTTACGTTTAAGATTAGGGTTAGGGTTAGGGATAGGGTTAGTTATAGGGTTTTAGGGTTAGGGTTAGGGTTTGGGTTAGTGTTAGGGTTAGGGTTAGGGTTAGGGTTAGGGTTTGGTTTAGGGTTACGGTTACGGTTACGGTTAGGGTTAGGGTAAGGGGTTAGGGGTTAATGGTTAGGTGTTAGGGGTTAGGGTTAGGGTTAGCGTTAGGGTTAGGGTTAGGGTTAGCGTTAGGGTTATGGTTAAGGTTTTAGGGTTAGGGTTAGGGTTAGGGTTAAGGTTATTGTTAGGGTTAGGGATAGGGGTAGGGTTAATGATAAGGTTAGGGTTAGGGCTACGGTTAGTGTTAGGGTTAGGGTTAAGGTTAGTGTTAGGGTTAGCGTTAGGGTTAGGTTTAAGGTTCAGGGTTAAGATTTAAAGGTTAGGGTTAGGTTTAGGGTTAGTGTTAGGGTTAGTGTTAGGGTTAGATTTAGGTTAAGTGTTAGGGTTAGGGTTAGGGTTGGGATTAGGGTTAGGTTTAGGGTTAGGGTTAAGGGTTAAGGGTTAGGGTTAAGGTTAGGGGTAGGTTTAGGGTTAGGGTTAGAGTCAGGGTCAGGTTCAGGGTCAGTGTCAGGGTCAGGGTCGGGGTCGGGGTCTGGGTCGGGGTTGCCTCGGTGTCGGGGTTAGTATTAGGGTCAAGGTCAGGGTCAGGGTAAGGGTCAGGGTTAAGGGTTAGGGTTAAGGGTTAAGGGTTTGGGTTCGGGTTAGGATTAGGGTTAGGGTTAGGTTTAAATTTAGGGTTAAGGGTTAAGGTTTAGGGTTAAGGGTTAGGTTTAGGGTTAGGTTTAGGTTTAGGGTTAGGATTAGGGTTAGGGTTAGTGTTATGGTTAGAGTTAGGGTTAAGTTTAAGGTTTAGGGTTAGGGTTAGGGTTAATTGTTAGGGTTAGGGTTAGGATTAGGGTTAATGTTAGGGTTAGGGTTAGGGTTAGGTTTAGGGTTAGGGTTAGGGTTAGGGTTAGGGTTAAGGTTAGGGTTAGGGTTAGGGTTAGGGGTAGGGTTAGGGTTAGGGGTACGTTAGGTTTAGGGTTAGGGGTAGGATTAGGGTTAGGGTTAAGATTGGTTAGGGTTAGGTTTAGGGTTAGGGTTAAGGTTAGGTTTTAGGGTTAGGTTTAGGGTTAGGGTTAGTGTAAGGGTTAGGGTTAGGTTTAGGTTTAGGTTTAGGGGTAGGGGTACGGCTAGGGCTAGGTCTATGGCTAGGTTTAGGGCTAGCATTATGGTTAGGGTTATGTGTAGTGCTATGGCTATGTCTAGAGCTAGGGCTAGGGTTAGAATTATGTGTAGCTCTCGGTGTAGATCTAGCACTAGGGCTAGTGCTAGGGCTAGTGCTAGGGTTAGGGTTAGGAGTAGGGCTAGGTCTAGTGCTAGTGCTAGGGTTAGGGCTTAGGATTGGTTTAGGGCTTGGTAGGGTTTCGGGTTAGGTTTAGGGTTAGTGTTAGGGCTAGGGCTAGGGTTAGATTTAAGGATAGAACTAGGGCTAAGAATAGGCCTAGGGCAAGGGATAGGGCCAGTGTAAGGGTTAGGGTTAGGTTAGGGTTAGGGTTAGCTTAGGGCTAGGGCTAGCGCACAACTAAGGCTAAGGCTCGGGCTATAGCTTGCGATATGGTCAGGTTAGGGTTGGTTTAAAGTTAGGGCTAAGTCTAGCGTAAAGGCTAGGGCTAGGACTAGGGCTAGTTCTAGGTTTAGCACTAGGTTTAGGGCTAGATTTGGTTTAGGTTCAGGGTTTGTGTTAGGGTTAGGTATAGGTCTAGGGACAGGTCTAGCACTAGGGATAGGGCTGGTGTTAGGGACAGGGCTAGGCTAGGGCGAGGGCTAGGGTGAGGGCTAGGTCTAGGGTTAGAGATAGGGTTAAGGGTAGGATTAAGGCTTGGTCTAGGGCTAGGCCTAGGGCTAGGCCTAAGTCTAGGCCTAGGGCTAGGACTAGGGTTTGAGTGAGGGTTAAGTTTAGGTTTAGGGTTAGGGTTAATATTAGAGTTAGGGCTAGAATAAGGGCTGTGTTAGGGCTAGGGTATGGCTAGGACTCGGCCTAGGCCTAAGGTTAGGGTTAGGGACCAGGTTAGAATTAGGGTACCGGTTATGGCTAGGGCTATGGCTAGAGCTAGTGCTAGAGATAGGGCTAGGGCTAGGTTTAGGGTTAGGGGTAGGGTTAGGGCTAGGGCTAGGGCTAGGATAGGGTTAGGTTTAGGGCAAGACTAGGGCTAGTGCCAGGGCTAAGGCTAGGGCTAAGGCTTGGGAGAGGGCTAGGCCAAAGTCTAGGTGTAGTGCTAGGGCTTGGCTTTGGTTATGTTTAAGGCTAGGTTTAGGGTTAAGGTGAGGGTTAGAGCTAGTGTTTGCGTTAGGGCTAGGGCTAGGGCTATGGTTACTGCTAGGACTAGGGCTAGGTCAAGGGATAGGTTTAGGGTTAGGGTTAGGGTTAGGATTAGTGTTAGGTTTAGGTTTAGGGTTAGGGATAGAGTTAGAGTTAGGTTCAGGGGTGAGTGTTAGAGATAAGATTAGGGTTGGGGTTAGGATTAAGCCCAGGAATGGATAGGGATCCGGCTACAGCTAGGGTTAAGGCAACGGCTAGGTCTACGTTTAGGGTTAGGTTTAGGGTTACGTGTAGGGCTGTGGCTAGTCTAGTGCTACGGCAAGTGCTAGGTTTAGGGTTAGGGCTTGGGCTAGGGCTAGGCCTAGTGCTAGGGTTAGTATTAGGTTTAGGGTCAGATTTAGGTTTAGGGTAACGGCCAGGGTTAGGGCTAGGGCTAGGTTTAAGGCTGGGGTAGGACTAGGTCTAGGGCTAGGACTAGGTTTAGTTTAGGTTTAAAGCTAAGGATAGGACTAGGACTAGGGCTAGGGCTAGGGCTAGCACTAGGCCTATGGCTAGGGCTAGTGCTAGGGTTAGTGTTAGGTTTAGGGTTAGGCCTGGGCTACGGCTAGGACTAGGGCTAGTGCTAGGATAGTAATAGGGTTAGGGTTAGGGATAGGGCTAGGTATAGCGATAGTGCTTGGGCTAGGGCTCGGGGTAGGACTAGGGCTAGCATTAGGGTTAGGGTTAGGGACAAGGCTAGGCCTAGGGCCAAGGCTAAGGCTAAGGCCAGGGCTAGGATTTGGTCTTTGACTAGGGCTAGGGCTTGGGTTAGGTTTAGGGTTACGGTTAAGTATAGGGCTATGGTTAGGATTGGGGTTAGGGTTAGGGCTTGCCTAGGGGTAGCGCTAGGCTAAGACTAGGTCTAGGACTTGGTCTAGGGCTAGGGTTAGGATTAGGAATAGGGATAGGGTTAGAGTTAGGGTTAGAGTTAGGGTTAGGGTTAGGGTTAGTGTTAGGTTTTAGGGGTTAGGGTTAGGGTTAGGGTTAGGGCTAGGGTTAGGATTAGGAATAGGGATAGGGTTTGGTTTAGGGTTAGGGTTAGGGTTAGGGTTTTACGGTTAAGGTTAGGGTTAGGGTTAGGGTTAGGGTTAAGGTTAGGGGTTAGGGTTTAGGGGTTGGGGTTAGGGGTTAGGGTTTAGGATTAGGGTTAGGTTTAGGTTTAGGGTTAGCATTAGGGTTAGCGTTAGGGTTAGGCTTAGGGTTAGCGTATTAAGATTAGGGTTAGAGTTAGGGTTAGGGTTAGCGGTAGGGTTAGGGTTAGGGTTAGGGTTAGGGTTCGTGTTAGGTTTAAAGTTTAGGGTTAGGGTTAAGGGTTAAGGGTTAGGGTTAGGTTTAGGATTAGGGTTAAGGTTAGGTTTAGGGTTAGGGTTAGGGTTAGGGTTAGGGTTAGGGTTAGGGTTAGGGTTAGGGTTTGGGTAAGGGTTAGGGTTAGGGTTAGCGTTAGTGTTAGGGTTAGCGTTATGGTTAGGGTTAGGGTTAGGGTTAGGTTTAGGGTTAGGGTTAGGGTTAAGGTTTATGGTTAGATTTAGGGGTAGGTTTAGGGTTAGGGTTAGGGTTAGGGGTTAGGGTTAGGGTTAGGGTTAGGGTTAGGGTTAGGTTTAGTGTTAGGGCTAGGGCTACGGCTAGTGCTAGGGCTATGGTTAGGTTTAGGGCTAGCATTATGGTTAGGGTTATGTGTAGTGCTATGGCTAGGGCTAGAGCTAGGGCTAGGTTTGGAGTTAGGTGTAGCGCTTGGTGTCGATCTAGCACTACGGCAAGTGCTAGGGCTAGGGCTACGGTTAGTGTTAGGGCTAGGGCTAGGGCTAGTGCTAGTACTAGGGTTAGGGCTTAGGATTGATTTAGGGCTAGGGTAGGGGTTCGGGTTAGGTTTAGGGTTAGAGTTAGGGCTAGGGCTAGGGTTAGGTTTAAGGCTAGAACTAGGGATAGGAATAGGCCTAGGGCTAGGGATAGGGCCAGTGTAAGGGTTAGGTTTAGGTTAGGGTTAGGGTTAGGGTTAGCTTAGGGCTAGGGCTAGCGCACGACTAAGGCTAAGGCTAGGGCTATAGCTTGCGATAGTGTCAGGTATAGGGTTGGTTTAGGGTTAGGGCTATGTCTAGCGTAAAGGCTAGGGCTAGGACTAGGGCTAGTTCTAGGTCTAGCACTAGGTTTAGGGCTAGATTTGGTTTAGGTTCAGGGTTTGTGTTAGGGTTAGGGATAGGTCTAGGGACAGGTCTAGGACTAGGGATAGGTCTGGTGTTAGGGAAAGGGCTAGGCTAGGGCTAGGGCTAGGGTGAGGGCTAGGTCTAGGATTAGAGATAGGGTTAAGGGTAGGATTAAGGCTTGGTGTAGGGCTAGGCCTAGGGCTAGGCCTAAGTCTAGGCCTAGGGCTAAGACTAGGGCTAGATTGAGGGTTAAGTTTAGGTTTAGGGTTAGGGTTAGGGTTAATGTTAGGGTTAGGGCTAGAATAAGGGCAGTGTTAGGGCTAGGGTAAGGCTAGGACTAGGCCTAGGCCTAAGGTTAGGGCAAGTGACCCGGGTAGAATTAGGGTACAGGTTATGGCTAAGGCTATTACTAGAGCTAGTGCTAGAGATAGGGCTAGGGCTAGGTTTAGGGTTAGGGGTAGGGTTAGGGCTAGGGCAAGGGCTACGTGTAGTGCTAGGGCTTGGCTTTGGTTATGTTTAAGGCTAGGTTTAGGGTTAAGGTGAGGGTTAGGGCTAGGGTTTGGGTTATGGCTAGGTATAGGGCTATGGTTACTGCTAGGACTAGGGCTTGGTCAAGGGATAGGTTTAGGGTTAGGGTTAGGATTAGTGTTAGGGTTAGGTTTCGATTTGGGTTAAGGATAGGGTTAGAGTTAGGTTCAGGGGTGAGGGTTAGGTTTAAGATTAGGGTTAGGGTTAGGTTTTGGGCCAGGGCTATGGATAGGGATCAGGCTACAGCTAGGGTTAAGGCTACGGCTAGGGCTACGTTTAGGGTTAGGTTTAGGGTTACGTGTAGGGCTATGGCTAGTCTAGTGCTACGGCAAGTGCTAGGTTTAGGGTTAGGGCTTGGGCTACGGCTAGGCCTAGGGCTAGGGTTAGTATTAGGTTTAGGGTCAGAGTTAGGTTTAGGCTAACGGCCAGGGTTAGGGCTAGGGCTAGGATTAAGCCTGGGGCTAGGGCTAGGTCTAGGGCTAGGACTAGGTTTAGTTTAGGGTTAAAGCTAGGGATAGGACTAGGACTAGGGCTAGGGGTAGGGCTAGCACTAGGCCTATGGCTAGGGCTAGTGCTAGGAAAGTAATAGGGTTAGGGTTAAGGATAGGGCTAGGGATAGGGATAGTGCTTGGGCTAGGGCTCGGGGTAGGACTAGGGCTAGCGTTAGGGTTAGGGTTAGGGATAAGGCTAGGCCTAGTGCCAGGGCTAAGGCTGAGGCCAGGGCTAGGGTTTGGTCTTTGACTAGGGCTAGGGCTTGGGTTAAGTTTAGGGTTATGGTTAAGTATTGGGCTATGGTTAGGATTGGGGTTAGGGTTAGTGCTTGCCTAGGGGTAGCGCTAGGCTAAGGCTAAGACTAGGTCTAGGGCTTGGTCTAGGGCTAGGGTTAGGATTAGGAATAGGGATAGGGTTAGAGTTAGGGTTAGGGTTAGGTTTAGGGATGAGTTAGGGTTAGGGTTAGTGTTAGGGGTCAGGGTTAGGGTTAGGGTTAGGGTTTTAAGGTAAGGGTTAGCGTTATGGTTAACGTTAGGGTAAGGATTTTCGGGTTACTGTTAGGGTTAGGGTTAGGTTTAGGGTTAGGATTAGGGTTTTAGGCTTAGGGTTAAGGTTAGGGTTAGGGTTAGCGTTAGGGTTAGGGATAGGGTTAGGTTTAGGGTTAGGGTTAGGGTTTGGGTTCCTGTTAGGGTTAGCGTTGGGGTTTGCGTTAGTGTTAGGGTTAGGGTTTTAAGGTTAGGGTTAGTGTTAGGATTAGAGTTAGGGTTAGGGTTACGTTTAAGGTTAGGGTTAGTGTTAGGGATAGGGTTAGTTATAGGGTTTTAGGGTTAGGGTTAGTGTTACGGTTAGGGTTAGGGTTAGTGTTAGGGTTAGTGTTAGGGTTTTAGGGTTAGGGTTAGGGTTTGGGTTAGTGTTAGGGTTATGGTTAGGGTTTTAGGGTTAGGGTTAGGGTTGTGGTTAGGGTTAGGATTACGGTTAGTGTTAGGGTTAGGGTTAGGGTTAATAACAAGGTTAGGGTTAGGGCTAGGGTTAGTGTTAGGGTTAGGGTTAGGGTTAGCGTTAGGGTTAGGGTTAAGGGTCAGCGTTAAGATTTAAGGGTTAGGGTTAAGTTTAAGGTTAGTGTTAGGGTTAGGGTTAGGGTTAGATTTAGGTTTAGTGTTAGGGTTAGGGTTGGAGTTAGGGTTAGGTTTAGGGTTAGGGATAAGGGTTAAGGGTTAGGGTTAAGGTTAGGGTTAGGGTTAGGGTTAGGGTTAGAGTAAGGGTCAGGTTCAGGGTCAGTGTCAGGGTCAGGGTCGGCGTCGGGGTCTGGGTCGTGGTTGCCTCGGTGTCGGGGTTAGTATTAGGGTCAAGATCAGAGTTAAGGGTTAGGGTTAAGGGTTAAGGGTTAGGGTTCGGGTTAGGGTTAGGGTTAGGTTTAAGGTTAGGGTTAAGGGTTAAGGGTTAAGGGTTAGGGTAAAGGGTTAGGTTTAGGGTTAGGTTTAGGTTTAGGGTTAGGATTAGGGTTAGGGTTAGAGTTAGGGTTAGGGTTAGGGTTAGGGTTAGGGTTAGGGTTAGGGTTATGGTTAAGGTTAGGGTTAGGTTTAGGGTTAGGGGTAGGGTTATGGTTAGGGGTATGTTAGGGTTAGGGTTAGGGTTAGGATTAGGGTTAGGATTAGGATTGGTTAGGGTTAGGGTTAGGGTTAGATTTTAGGGTTAGGTTTAGGGTTAGGGTTAGTGTAAGGGTTAGGGTTAGGGTTAGGGTTAGGTTTAGGTTTAGGGTTAGGGCTAAGGCACGGCTAGGGCTAGGTCTACGGCTAGGTTTAGGGCTAGCATTATGGTTAGGGTTATGCGTAGTGCTATGGCTATGGCTAGAGTTGGGCTAGGGTTAGAATTAGGTGTAGCACTCGGTGTAGATCTAGCACTAGGGCTAGTGTTAGGGCTAGTGCTAGGGTTAGGGTTAGGAGTAGGGCTAGGTCTAGTGCTAGTGCTAGGGTTAGGGCTTAGGATTGGTTTAGGGCTTGGTAGGGTTTCGGGTTAGGTTTAGGGTTAGTGTTAGGGCTAGGGCTAGGGTTAGATTTAAGGATAGAACTAGGGCTAAGAATAGGCCTATGGCTAGGGATAGGGCCAGTGTAAGGGTTAGGGTTAGGTTAGGGTTAGGGTTAGGTTTAGGTTTAGGGATAGGGCTAGGGGTACGGCTAGGGCTAGGTCTACGGCTAGGTTTAGGGCTAGCATTATGGTTAGGGTTATGTGTAGTGCTATGGCTATGGCTAGATCTAGGGCTAGGTTTAGAATTAGGTGTAGCACTCGGTGTAGATCTAGCACTAGGGCTAGTGCTAGGGCTAGTGCTAGGGTTAGGGTTAGGAGTAGGGCTAGGTCTAGTGCTCGTGCTAGGTTTAGGGCTTAGGATTGGTTTAGGGCTTGGTAGGGGTTCGGGTTAGGTTTAGGGTTAGTGTTAGGGCTAGGGCTAGGGTTAGATTTAAGGATAGAACTAGGGCTTAGAATAGGCCTAGGGCTAGGGATAGGGCCAGTGTAAGGGTTAGGGTTAGGTTAGGGTTAGGGTTAGGGTTAGCTTAGGGCTAGGGCTAGCGCACGACTAAGGCTAAGGCTCGGGCTATAGCTTGCGATATGGTCAGGTTAGGGTTGGTTTAAGGTTAGGGCTAGGTCTAGCGTAAAGGCTAGGGCTAGGACTAGGGCTAGTTCTAGGTCTAGCACTAGGTTTAGGGCTAGATTTGGTTTAGGTTCAGGGTTTGTGTTAGGGTTAGGTATAGGTCTAGGGACAGGTCTAGGACTAGGGATAGGGCTGGTGTTAGGGACAGGGCTAGGCTAGGGCGAGGGCTAGGGTGAGGTCTAGGTCTAGGGTTAGAGATAGGGTTAAGGGTAGGATTAAGGCTTGGTCTAGGGCTAGGCCTAGGGCTAGACCTAAGTCTAGTCCTAGGGCTAGGACTAGGGTTAGAGTGAGGGTTAAGTTTAGGTTTAGGGTTAGGGTTAATATTAGAGTTAGGGCTAGAATAAGGGCTGTGTTAGGGCTAGGGTAAGGCTAGGACTAGGCCTAGGCCTAAGGTTAGGGTAAGGGACCAGGTTAGAATTAGGGTACAGGTTAAGGCTAGGGCTATGGCTTGAGCTAGTGCTAGAGATAGGGCTAGGGCTAGATTGAGGGTTAGGGGTAGGGTTAGGGCTAGGGCTAGGGCTAGGATAGGGTTAGGCTTAGGGCAAGACTAGGGCTAGTGCCATGGCTAAGGCTAGGGCTAAGGCTTGGGATAGGGCTAGGCCAAAGTCTAGGTGTAGTGCTAGGGCTTGGCTTTGGTTATGTTTAAGGCTAGGTTTAGGGTAAAGGTGAGGGTTAGGTCTAGTGTTTGGGTTAGGGTTAGGGCTAGGGCTATGGTTACTGCTAGGACTAGGGCTAGGTCAAGGGATAGGTTTAGGGTTAGGGTTAGGGTTAGGGTTAGGGTTACGATTAGTGTTAGGGATAGGTTTAGGGTTAGGGATAGTGTTAGAGTTCGGTTCAGGGGTGAGGGTGAGAGATAAGATTAGGGTTGGGGTTAGGATTAGGGCCAGGACTATGGATAGGGATCAGGCTACAGCTAGGGTTAAGGCTACGGCTAGGGCTAAGTTTAGGGTTAGGTTTAGGTTTACGTGTAGGGCTATGGCTAGTCTAGTGCCACGGCAAGTGCTAGGTTTAGGGTTAGGGCTTGGGCTAGGGCTAGGCCTAGGGCTAGAGTTAGTATTAGGTTTAGGGTCAGATTTAGGTTTAGGGTAACGGCCAGGGTTAGGGCTAAGGCTAGGTTTTGAGGCTGGGGCTAGGACTAGGTCTAGGGCTAGGACTAGGTTTAGTTTAGGGTTAAAGCTAAGGATAGGACTAGGACTAGGGCTAGGGCTAGGGCTAGCACTAGGCCTATGGCTAGGGCTAGTGCTAGGTTTAGTGTTAGGTTTAGGGTTTGACCTGGGCTTCGGCTAGGACTAGGGCAGGTGCTAGGATAGTAATAGGGTTAGGGTTAGGGATAGGGCTAGGTATAGGGATAGTGCTTGGGCTAGGGCTCAGGGTAGGACTAGGGCTAGCGTTAGGGTTAGGATTAGGGATAAGGCTAGGCCTAGGGCCAGGGCTAAGGCTAAGGCCAGGGCTAGGATTTGGTCTTTGACTAGGGCTAGGGATTGGGTTAGGTTTAGGGTTACGGTTAAGTGTAGGGCTATGGTTAGGATGGGGGTTAGGGTTAGGGCTTGCCTAGGGGTAGCGCTAGGCTAAGACTAGGTCTAGGGCTTGGTCTAGGGCTAGGGTTAGGATTAGGAATACGGATAGGGTTATAGTTAGGGTTAGAGTTAGGGTTAGGGTTAGGGTTATGGTTAGTGTTAGGTTTTAGGGGTTAGGGTTAGGGTTACGGCTAGGGTTAGGATTAGGAATAGGGATAGGGTTTGGTTTAGGATTAGGTTTATGGGTAGGGTTAGGGTTAGGGTGAGGGTTTTAGGGTTAGGGTTAGGGTTAGGGTTGGGGTTAGGGTTAGGGTTAGCATTAGGGTTAGCGTTAGGGTTAGGCTTATGGTTAGGGTATTAAGGTTAGGGTTAGGGTTGGTTAGGTTAAGGTTTTAGGGTTTTAGAGTTAGGGTTAGGGTTAGGGGTAGGGGTAGGTTTAGGGTTCGGGTTAGGGTTAGGGTTCGTGTTAGGTTTCAAGGTTAGGGTTAGGATAAAGTGTTAAGGGTTAGGGTTAGGGTTAGGATTATGGTTAAGGTTAGGTTTAGGGTTATGGTTAGGGTTAGGGTTAGGGTTAGGTTTAGGGTTAGGGTTAGGGTTAAGGTTTATGGTTAGATTTAGGGGTAGGGTTAGGGTTAGGGTTAGGGTTAGGGGTTAGGGTTAGGGTTAGAGTTAGGGTTAGGGTTAGGTTTAGGGTTAGGGTTAAGGTTTATGGTTAGATTTAGGGGTAGGGTTAGGGTTTGGGTAAGGGTTAGGGTTAGGGTTAGCGTTAGTGTTAGGGTTAGCGTTATGGTTAGGGTTAGGGTTAGGGTTAGGTTTAGGGTTAGGGTTAGGGTTAAGGTTTATGGTTAGATTTAGGGGTAGGTTTAGGGTTAGGGTTAGGGTTAGGGGTTAGGGTTAGGGTTAGGGTTAGGGTTAGGGTTAGGTTTAGTGTTAGGGCTAGGGCTACGGCTAGTGCTAGGGCTATGGTTAGGTTTAGGGCTAGCATTATGGTTAGGGTTATGTGTAGTGCTATGGCTAGGGCTAGAGCTAGGGCTAGGTTTGGAGTTAGGTGTAGCGCTTGGTGTCGATCTAGCACTACGGCAAGTGCTAGGGCTAGGGCTACGGTTAGTGTTAGGGCTAGGGCTAGGTCTAGTGCTAGTACTAGGGTTAGGGCTTAGGATTGATTTAGGGCTAGGGTAGGGGTTCGGGTTAGGTTTAGGGTTAGAGTTAGGGCTAGGGCTAGGGTTAGGTTTAAGGCTAGAACTAGGGATAGGAATAGGCCTAGGGCTAGGGATAGGGGCAGTGTAAGGGTTAGGTTTAGGTTAGGGTTAGGGTTAGCTTAGGGCTAGGGCTAGCGCACGACTAAGGCTAAGGCTAGGGCTATAGCTTGCGATAGTGTCAGGTATAGGGTTGGTTTAGGGTTAGAGCTATGTCTAGCGTAAAGGCTAGGGCTAGGACTAGGGCTAGTTCTAGGTCTAGCACTACGTTTAGGGCTAGATTTGGTTTAGGTTCACGGTTTGTGTTAGGGTTAGGGATAGGTCTAGGGACAGGTCTAGGACTAGGGATAGGGCTGGTGTTAGGGACAGGGCTAGGCTAGGGCTAGGGCTAGGGTGAGGGCTAGATCTAGGGTTAGAGATAGGGTTAAGGGTAGGATTAAGGCTTGGTGTAGGGCTAGGCCTTGGGCTAGCCTAAGTCTAGGCCTAGGGCTAGGACTAGGGTTAGAGTGAAGGGTAAGTTTAGGTTTAGGGTTAGGGTTAGGGTTAATGTTAGGGTTAGGGCTAGAATAAGGGCAGTGTTAGGGCTAGGGTAAGGCTAGGGCTAGGCCTAGGCCTAAAGTTAGGGTAAGGGACCAGGTTAGAATTAGGGTACAGGTTATGGCTAGGGCTATGGCTAGAGCTAGTGCTAGAGATAGGGCTAGGGCTAGGTTTAGGGTTAGGGGTAGGGTTAGGGCTAGGGCTAGGGCTAGGATAGGGTTAGGCTTAGGGCAAGACTAGGGTTAGTGCCAGGGCTAAGGCTAGGGCTAAGGCTTGGGATAGGGCTAGGCCAAAGTCTAGGTGTAGTGCTAGGGCTTGGCTTTGGTTATGTTTAAGGCTAGGTTTAGGCTAAAGGTGAGGGTTAGGGCTAGTGTTTGGGTTAGGGCTAGGGCTAGGGCTATGGTTACTGCTAGGACTAGGGCTAGGTCAAGGGATAGGTTTAGGGTTAGGTTTAGGGTTAGGATTAGTGTTAGGGTTAGGTTTAGGTTTAGGTTTAGGGTTAGGGATAGTGTTAGAGTTAGGTTCAGGGGTAAGGGTTAGAGATAAGAGTAGGGTTGGGGTTAGGTTTTGGGCCAGGGCTATGGATAGGGATCAGGCTACAGCTAGGGTTAAGGCTACGGCTAGGGCTACGTTTAGGGTTAGGTTTAGGGTTACGTGTAGGGATATGGCTAGTCTAGTGCTATGGCAAGTGCTAGGTTTAGGGTTAGGGCTTGGGCTAGGGCTAGGCCTAGGGCTAGGGTTAGTATTAGGTTTAGGGTCAGAGTTAGGTTTAGGGTAACGGCCAGGGTTAAGGCTAGGGCTAGTATTAAGGCTGGGGCTAGGGCTAGGGCTAGGGCTAGGACTAGGTTTAGTTTAGGGTTAAAGCTAGGGATAGGATTAGCACTAGGGCTAGGGCTAGGGCTAGCACTAGGCCTATGGCTAGGACTAGTGCTAGGGTTAGTGTTAGGTTTAGGGTTAGGACTGGGCTACGGCAAGTACTAGGGCTAGTGCTAGGAAAGTAATAGGGTTACGGTTAAGGATAGGGCTAGGTATAGGGATAGTGCTTGGGCTAGGGCTCGGGGTAGGACTAGGGCTAGCGTTAGGGTTAGGGTTCGGGATAAGGCTAGGCCAATGCCAGGACTAAGGCTGAGGCCAGGGCTAGGGTTTGGTCTTTGACTAGGGCTAGGGCTTGGGTTAGGTTTAGGGCTATGGTTAAGTATAGGGCTATGGTTAGGATTGGGGTTAGGGTTAGGGCTTGCCTAGGGGTAGCGCTAGGCTAAGGCTAACACTAGGTCTAGGGCTTGGTCTAGGGCTAGGGTTAGGATTAGGAATAGGGATAGGGTTAGAGTTAGGGTTAGGGTTAGGGTATGGGTTAGGGTTAGGGTTAGGGTAAGGGGTTAGGGTTAGGGTTATGGTTAGGGTTTTAAGGTTAGGGTTAGCGTTATGGTTAACGTTAGGGTTAGGGTTTTAGGGTTAGGGTTAGGGTTAGGGTTAGGGTTAGCGTTAGGGTTAGGGTTAGGCTTAGGTTTAGGGTTAGGGTTAGGGTTTGGGTTAGTGTTAGGGTTAGCGTTAGGGTTATCGTTAGGGTTTGCGTTAGGGTTAGGGTTAGGGTTAGGTTTAGGGTTAGGATTAGGGTTTTAGGCTTAGGGTTAGGGTTAGGGTTAGGGTTAGCGTTAGGGTTAGGGTTAGGCTTAGGTTTAGGGTTAGGGTTAGGGTTTGGGTTAGTGTTAGGGTTAGCGTTAGGGTTAGCGTTAGTGTTTGCGTTAGGGTTAGGGTTAGGGTTTTAAGGTTAGGGTTAGTTTTAGGATTAGGTTTAGGGTTAGGGTTACGTTTAAGGTTAGGTTTAGGGTTAGGGATAAGGTTAGTTATAGGGTTTTAGGGTTAGGGTTAGGGTTAGGGTTAGTGTTAGGGTTAGGGTTAGGGTTTTAGGGTTAGGGTTAGGGTTAGGGTTAGAGTTTGGGTTAGTGTTAGGGTTAGGGTTAGGGTTAGGGTTAGGGTTAGGGTTAGGATTTGGGTTAGGGTTACGGTTTCGGTTACGGTTAGGGTTAGGGTAAGGAGTTAGGGGTTAATGGTTAGGGGTTAGGGGTTAGGGTTAGGGTTAGGGTTAGCGTTAGGGTTAGGGTTAGGGTTAGCGTCAGGGTTATGGTTAGGGTTTTAGGTTTAGGGTTAGGGTTAGGGTTAGGGTTAGTGTTAGTGTTAGGGTTAGGGTTAGGGGTAGGGTTAATGATAAGGTTAGGGTTAGGGCTAGGGTTAGTGTTAGTGTTAGTGTTAGGTTTAGGGTTAGCGTTAGGGTAAGGTTTAAGGGTCAGGGTTAAGATTTAAGGGTTAGGGTTAGGTTTAGGGTTAGTGTTAGGGTTAGGGTTAGGGTTAGATTTAGGTTTAGTGTTAGGGTTAGGGTTAGGGTTGGGGTTAGGGTTAGGTTTAGGATTAGGGTTAAGGGTTAAGGGTTAGGGTTAAGGTTAGGGTTAGGTTTAGGGTTAGGGTTAGAGTCAGGGTCAGGTTCAGGGTCAGTGTCAGGGTCAGGGTCGGGGTCTGGGTCTGCGTCGTGGTTTCCTCGGTGTCGGGGTTAGTATTAGGGTCAAGGTCAGGGTCAGGGTCAGAGTCAGGGTTAAGGGTTAGGGTTAAGGGTTAAGGGTTAGGGTTCGGGTTAGGGTTAGGTTTAAGGTTAGGGTTAAGGGTTAAGGGTTAAGGTTTAGGGTTAAGGGTTAGGTTTAGGGTTAGGTTTAGGTTTAGGGTTAGGATTAGGGTTAGGGTTAGGGTTAGAGTTAGTGTTAGGGTTAAGGTTAAGGTTTAGGGTTAGGGTTAATTGTTAGGGTTAGGGTTAGGATTAGGGTTAATGTTAGGGTTAGGGTTAGGGTTAGGGTTAGGGTTATGGTTAAGGTTAGGGTTAGGTTTATGGTTAGATGTAGGGTTAAGGTTAGGGGTAGGTTAGGGTTAGGGTTAGGGGTAGGATTAGGTTTAGGGTTAGGATTGGTTAGGGTTAGGGTTAGGGTTAGGTTTTAGGGTTAGGTTTAGGGTTAGGGTTAGTGTAAGGGTTAGGGTTAGGGTTAGGGTTAGGTTTAGGTTTAGGGTTAGGCCTAGGGGTACAGCTAGGGCTAGGTCTACGGCTAGGTTTAGGGCTAGCTTTATGGTTAGGGTTATGTGTAGTGCTATGGCTATGGCTTGAGCTAGGGCTAGGGTTAGAATTAGGTGTAGCACTCGGTGTAGATCTAGCACTAGGGCTAGTGCTAGGGCTAGTGCTAGGGTTAGGGTTAGGAGTAGGGCTAGGTCTAGTGCTAGTGCTAGGGTTAGGGCTTAGGATTGGTTTAGGGCTTGGTAGGGGTTCGGGTTAGGTTTAGGGTTAGTGTTAGGGCTAGGGCTAGGGTTAGATTTAAGGATAGAACTAGGGCTAAGAATAGGCCTAGGGCTAGGGATAGGGCCAGTGTAAGGGTTAGGGTTAGGTTAGGGTTAGGGTTAGGGTTAGCTTAGGGCTAGGGCTAGCGCATGACTAAGGCTAAGGCTCGGGCTATAGCTTGCGATATGGTCAGGTTAGGGTTGGTTTAAGGTTAGGGCTAGGTCTAGCGTAAAGGCTAGGGCTAGGACTAGGGCTAGTTCTAGGTCTAGCACTAGGTTTAGGGCTAGATTTGGTTTAGGTTCAGGGTTTGTGTTAGGGTTAGGTATAGGTCTAGGGACAGGTCTAGGACTAGGGATAGGGCTGGTGTTAGGGACAGGGCTAGGCTAGGGCGAGGCTAGGGTGAGGGCTAGGTCTAGGGTTAGAGATAGGGTTAAGGGTAGGATTAAGGCTTGGTCTAGGTGTAGGCCTAGGGCTAGGCCTAAGTCTAGGCCTAGGGCTAGGCCTAGGGTTAGAGTGAGGGTTAAGTTTAGGTTTAGGGTTAGGGTTAATATTAGAGTTAGGGCTAGAATAAGGGCTGTGTTAGGGCTAGGGTAAGGCTAGGACTAGGCCTAGGCCTAAGGTTAGGGTAAGGGACCAGGTTAGGATTAGGGTACAGGTTATGGCTAGGGCTATGGCTAGAGCTAGTGCTAGAGATAGGGCTAGGGCTATGTTTAGGGTTAGGGGTAGGGTTAGGGCTAGGGCTAGGGCTAGGATAGGGTTAGGCTTAGGGCAAGACTAGGGCTAGTGCCAGGGTTAAGGCTTGGGATAGGGCTAGGCCAAGTCTAGGTGTAGTGCTAGGGCTTGGCTTTTGTTATGTTTAAGGCTAGGTTTAGGGTTAAGGTGAGGGTTAGGGCTAGTGTTTGGATTAGGGCTAGGGCTAGGGCTATGGTTACTGCTAGGACTAGGGCTAGGTCAAGGGATAGGTTTAGGGTTAGGGTTAGGGTTAGGATTAGTGTTAGGGTTAGGTTTAGGTTTAGGGTTAGGGATAGTGTTAGAGTTCGGTTCAGGGGTGAGGGTGAGAGATAAGGTTAGGGTTGGGGTTAGGATTAGGGCCAGGACTATGGAGAGGGATCAGGCTACAGCTAGGGTTAAGGCTACGGCTAGGGCTACGTTTAGGGTTAGGTTTAGGTTTACGTGTAGGGCTATGGCTAATCTAGTGCTACGGCAAGTGCTAGGTTTAGGGCTTGGGCTAGGGCTAGGCCTAGGGCTAGGGTTAGTATTAAGTTTAGGGTCAGATTTAGGTTTAGGGTAACGGCCAGGGTTAGGGCTAGGGCTAGGTTTAAGGCTGGGGCTAGGACTAGGTCTAGGGCTAGGACTAGGTTTAGTTTAGGGTTAAAGCTAAGGATAGGACTAGGACTAGGGCTAGGGCTAGGGCTAGCACTAGGCCTATGGCTAGGGCTAGTGCTAGGGTTAGTGTTAGGTTTAGGGTTTGGCCTGACTTCGGCTAGGACTAGGGCTAGTGCTAGGATAGTAATAGGGTTGGGGTTAGGGATAGGGCTAGGTATAGGGATATTGCTTGGGCTAGGGCTCGGGGTCGGACTAGGGCTAGCATTAGGGTTAGGGTTAGGGATAAGGATAGGCCTAGGGCCAGGGCTAAGGCTAAGGCCAGGGCCAGGATTTGGTCTTTGACTAGGGCTAGGGCTTGGGTTAGGTTTAGGGTTACGGTTAAGTATAGGGCTATGGTTAGGATTGGGGTTAGGGTTAGGTCTTGCCTAGGGATAGCGCTAGGCTAAGACTAGATCTAGGGCTTGGTCTAGGGCTAGGGTTAGGATTAGGAATAGGGATAGGGTTATAGTTAGGGTTAGAGTTAGGGTTAGGGTTAGGGTTATGGTTAGTGTTAGGATTTAGGGGTTAGGGTTAGGATTAGGGTTAGGGCTAGGATTAGGATTAGGTATAGGGATAGGGTTTGGTTTAGGGTTAGGTTTAGGTTTAGGGTTAGGGTTAGGGTGAGGGTTTTAGGGTTAGGGTTAGGGTTAGCGTTAGGGTTAGGGTTAGCATTAGGGTTAGCGTTAGGGTTAGGCTTAGGGTTAGGGTATTAAGGTTAGGGTTAAGGTTATGGTTAGGGTTAAGGTTTTAGGGTTTTAGAGTTAGGGTTAGGGTTAGGGGTAGGGTTAGGGTTAGGGTTCGGGTTAGGGTTAGGGTTCGTGTTAGGTTTCAAGGTTAGGGTTAGGGTTAAGGGTTAAGGGTTAAGGGTTAGGATTAGGGTTAAAGTTAGGTTTAGGGTTAGGGTTAGGGTTAGCGTTAGGGTTAGGGTTAGGGTTATGGTTAGGGTTAGGGTTAGGGTTAGGTTTAGGGTTAGGGTTAGGGTTAAGGTTTATCGTTAGATTTAGGGGTAGGGTTAGGGTTAGTGTTAGGGTTAGGGGTTAGGGTTAGGGTTAGGGTTAGGGTTAGGTTTAGGGTTAGGGCTAGGGCTACGGCTAGTGCTAGGGCTATGGCTAGGTTTAGGGCTAGCATTATGGTTAGGGTTATGTGTAGTGCTATGGCTAGGGCTAGACCTAGGGCTAGGTTTGGAGTTAGGTGTAGCGCTTGGTGTCGATCTAGCACTAGGGCAAGTGCTAGGGTTAGGGCTACGGTTAGCGTTAGGGCTAGGGCTAGGTCTAGTTCTAGTACTAGGGTTAGGGCTTAGGATTGATTTAGGGCTAGGGTAGGGGTTCAGGTTAGGTTTAGGGTTAGAGTTAGGGCTAGGGCTAGGGTTAGGTTTAAGGCTAGAACTCGGGATAGGAATAGACCTAGGGCTAGGGATAGGGCCAGTGTAAGGGTTAGGTTTAGGTTAGGTTAGGGTTAGGGTTAGCTTAGGGCTAGGGCTAGCGCACGACTAAGGCTAAGGCTAGGGCTATAGCTTGCGATAGTGTCAGGTATAGGGTTGGTTTAGGGTTAGGGCTATGTCTAGTGTAAAGGCTAGGGCTAGGACTAGGGCTAGTTCTAGATGTAGCACTAGGTTTAGGGCTAGATTTGGTTTAGGTTCAGGGTTTGTGTTAGGGTTAGGGATATGTCTAGGGACAGGTCTAGGACTAGGGATATGGCTGGTGTTAGGGACTGGGCTAGGCTAGGGCTAGGGCTAGGGTGAGGGCTAGGTCTAAGGTTAGAGATAGGGTTAAGGGTAGGATTAAGGCTTGGTGTAGGGCTAGGCCTAAGTCTAGGCCTAGGGCTAGGACTAGGGCTAGAGTGAGGGTTAAGTTTAGTTTTAGGGTTAGGTTTAGGGTTAATGTTAGGGTTAGGGCTAGAATAAGGGCAGTGTTAGGGCTAGGGTAAGGCTAGGACTAGGCCTAGGCCTAAGGTTAGGGCAAGGGACCAGGTTAGAATTAGGGTACAGGTTATGGCTAGGGCTATGCCTAGAGCTAGTGTTAGAGATAGGGCTAGGGCTAGGTTTAGGGTTAGGGGTAGGGTTAGGGCTAGGGCAAGGGCTACGTGTAGTGCTAGGGCTTGGCTTTGGTTATGTTTAAGGCTAGGTTTAAGGTTAAGGTGAGGGTTAGGGCTAGGGTTTGGGTTATGGCTAGGTATAGGGCTATGGTTACTGCTAGGAATAGGGCTTGGTCAAGGGATAGGTTTAGGGTTAGGGTTAGGATTAGTGTTAGGGTTAGGTTTAGGTTTAGGGTTAGGGATAGGGTTAGAGTTAGGTTCAGGGGTGAGGTTTAGGGATAAGATTAGGGTTGGGGTTAGGTTTTGGGCCAGGGCTATGGATAGGGATCAGGCTACAGCTAGGGTTAAGGCTACGGCTAGGGCTACGTTTAGGGTTAGGTTTAGGGTTACGTGTAGGGCTATGGCTAGTCTAGTGCTATGGCAAGTGCTAGGTTTAGGGTTAGGGCTTGGGCTAGGGCTAGGCCTAGGGCTAGGGTTAGTATTAGGTTTAGGGTCAGAGTTAGGTTTAGGGTAACGGCCAGGGTTAGGGCTAGGGCTAGGATTAAGGCTGGGGCTAGGGCTAGGTCTAGGGCTAGGACTAGGTTTAGTTTAGGGTTAAAGCTAGGGATAGGACTAGGACTGGGGCTAGGACTAGGGCTAGCACTAGGCCTATGGCTAGGGCTAGTGCTAGGGTTACTGTAGGTTTAGGGTTAGGCCTGGGCTACGCCTAGGACTAGGGCTAGTGCTAGGAAAGTAATAGGGTTAGGGTTAAGGATAGGGCTAGGTATAGGGATAGTGCTTGGGCTAGGGCTCGGGGTAGGACTAGGGCTAGCGTTAGGGTTAGGGTTAGGGATAAGGCTAGGCCTAGTGCCAGGGCTAAGGCTGAGGCCAGGGCTAGGGTTTGGTCTTTGACTAGGGCTAGGGCTTGGGTTAAGTTTAGGCTTATCGTTAAGTATAGGGCTATGGTTAGGATTGGGGTTAGGGTTAGGGCTTGCCTAGGGGTAGCGCTAGGCTAAGGCTAAGACTAGGTCTAGGGCTTGGTCTAGGGCTAGGGTTAGGATTAGGAATAGGGATAGGGTTAGAGTTAGGATTAGGGTTAGGGTTAGGGTATGAGTTAGGGTTAGGGTTAGTGTTAGGGGTCAGGGTTAGGTTTAGGGTTAGGGTTTTAAGGTTAGGGTTAGCGTTATGGTTAACGTTAGGGTTAGGGTTTTAGGGTTAGTGTTAGGGTTAAGTTTAGGGTTAGGCTTAGGGTTAGGATTTGGGTTTTAGGCTTAGGGTTAGGGTTAGGGTTAGCGTTAGGGTTAGGGTTAGGGTTAGGTTTAGGGTTAGGATTAGGGTTTGGGTTACTGTTAGGGTTAGCGTTAGTGTTGCGTTAGGGTTAGGGTTATGGTTTATAGGTTAGGTGTAGTGTTAGGATTAGGGTTAGGGTTATGGTTAGCGTTAGGGTTATGGTTAGGGTTTTAGGGTTAGGGTTAGGGTTTGGGTTAGAGTTAGGGTTAGGGTTAGGGGTAGGGTTAATGATAAGGTTAGGGTTAGGGCTAGGGTTAGTGTTAGGGTTAGGGTTAGGGTTAGGGTTAGGGTTAGTGTTAGGGTTAGGGTTAAGGGTCAGGGTTAAGATTTAAGGGTTAGGGTTAAGTTTAGGGTTAGTGTTAGGGTTAGGGTTAGGGTTAGATTTAGGTTTAGTGTTAGGGTTAGGGTTAGGGTTGGGGTTAGGGTTAGGTTTAGGGTTAGGGTTAAGGGTTAAGGGTTAGGGTTAAGGTTAGGGTTAGGGTTAGGGTTAGGGTTAGAATCAGGGTCAGGTTCAGGGTCAGTGTCAGGGTCAAGGTCGTGGTCGGGGTCTGGGTCGGGGTTGCCTCGGTGTCGGGATTAGTATTAGGGTCAAGGTCAGGGTTAAGGGTTAGGGTTAAGGGTTTAGGGTTAGGGTTCGGTTTAGTGTTAGGGTTAGGTTTAAGGTTAGGGTTAAGGGTTAAGGGTTAAGGGTTAGGGTTAAGGGTTAGGTTTAGGGTTAGTTTTAGGTTTAGGGTTAGGATTAGGGTTAGGGTTAGGGTTAGAGTTAGGGTTAGGTTTAAGGTTTAGGGTTAGGGTTAATTGTTAGGGTTAGGGTTAAGATTAGGGTTAATGTTAGGGTTAGGGTTCGGGTTAGGGTTAGGGTTAGGATTATGGTTAAGTTTGGGTTAGTGTTAGTGTTAGGGGTAGGGTTAGGGTTAGGGGTAGGTTAGTGTTAGGGTTAGGATTAGGATTAGGGTTAGGGTTAGGATTGGTTAGGGTTAGGGTTAGGGTTAGGTTTTAGGGTTAGGTTTAGGGTTAGTGTTAGTGTAAGGGTTCGGGTTAGGGTTAGGGATAGGTTTAGGTTTAGGGTTAGGGCTAAGGTACGGCTAGGGCTAGGTCTACGGCTAGGTTTAGGGCTAGCATTATGGTTAGGGTTATGTGTAGTGCTTTGGCTATGGCTAGACCTAGGGCTAGGGTTAGAATTAGGTGTAGCACTCGGTGTAGATCTAGCACTAGGGCTAGTGCTAGGGCTAGTGCTAGGGTTAGGGTTAGGAGTAGGGCTAGGTCTAGTGCTAGTGCTAGGGTTAGGGCTTAGGATTGGTTTAGGGCTTGGTAGGGGTTCGGGTTAGGTTTAGGGTTAGTGTTAGGGCTAGGGCTAGGGTTAGATTTAAGGATAGAACTAGGGCTAAGAATAGGCCTAGGGCTAGGGATAGGGCCAGTGTAAGGGTTAGGGTTAGGTTAGGGTTAGGGTTAGGGTTAGGGTTAGCTTAGGGCTAGGGGTAGCGCACGACTAAGGCTAAGGCTCGGGCTATAGCTTGCGATATGGTCAGGTTAGGGTTGGTTTAATGTTAGGGCTAGGTCTAGCGTAAAGGCTAGGGCTAGGACTAGGGCTAGTTCTAGGTCTAGCACTAGGTTTAGGGCTAGATTTGGTTTAGGTTCAGGGTTTGTTTTAGGGTTAGGTATAGGTCCAGGGACAGGTCTAGGACTAGGGATAGGGCTGGTGTTAGGGACAGGGTTAGGCTAGGGCGAGGGCTAGGGTGAGGGCTAGGTCTAGGGTTAGAGATAGGGTTAAGGGTAGGATTAAGGCTTGGTCTAGGGCTAGGCCTAGGGCTAGGCCTAAGTCTAGGCCTAGGGCTAGGACTAGGGTTAGAGTGAGGGTTAAGTTTAGGTTTAGGGTTAGGGTTAATATTAGAGTTAGGGCTAGAATAAGGGCTGTGTTAGGGCTAGGGTAAGGCTAGGACTAGGCCTAGGCCTAAGGTTAGGGTAAGGGACCAGGTTAGAATTAGGGTACAGGTTATGGCTAGGGCTATGGCTAGAGCTAGTGCTAGAGATAGGGCTAGGGCTAGGTTTAGGGTTAGGGGTAGGGTTAGGGCTAGGGCTAGGGCTAGGATAGGGTTAGGCTTAGGGCAAGACTAGGGCTAGTGCCAGGGCTAAGGCTAGGGCTAAGGCTTGGGATAGGGCTAGGCCAAAGTCCAAGTGTAGTGCTAGGGCTTGGCTTTGGTTATGTTTAAGGCTAGGTTTAGGGTAAAGGTGAGGGTTAGGGCTAGTGTTTGGGTTAGGGCTAGGGCTAGGGCTATGGTTACTGCTAGGACTAGGGCTAGGTCAAGGGATAGGTTTAGGGTTAGGGTTAGGGTTAGGATTAGTGTTAGGGTTAAGTTTAGGTTTAGGTTTAGGGTTAGGGATAGTGTTAGAGTTAGGTTCAGGGGTGAGGGTTAGAGATAAGATTAGGGTTGGGGTTAGAATTAGGGCCAGGGCTATGGATAGGGATCAGGCTACAGCTAGGGTTAAGGCTACGGCTAGGGCTACGTTTAGGGTTAGGTTTAGGGTTACGTGTAGGGCTATGGCTAGTCTAATGCTACGGCAAGTGCTAGGTTTAGGGTTAGGGCTTGGGCTAGGGCTAGGCCCAGGACTAGGTTTAGTATTAGGTTTAGGGTCAGATTTAGGTTTAGGGAAACGGCCAGGGTTAGGGCTAGGGCTAGGTTTAAGGCTGGGGCTAGGACTAGGTCTAGGGCTAGGACTAGGTTTAGTTTAAGGTTAAAGCTAAGGATAGGACTAGGACTAGGGCTAGGGCTAGGGCTAGCACTAGGCCTATGGCTAGGGCTAGTGCTAGGGTTAGTGTTAGGTTTAGGGTTAGGCCTGGGCTACGGTTAGGACTACGGCTAGTGCTAGGATAGTAATAGGGTTAGGGTTAGGGATAGGGCTAGGTATAGGGATAGTGCTTGGGCTAGGGCTCGGGGTAGGACTAGGGCTAGCATTAGGGTTAGGGTTAGGGATAAGGCTAGGCCTAGGGCCAGGGCTAAGGCTAAGGCCAGGGCGAGGATTTGGTCTTTGACTAGGGCTAGGGCTTGGGTTATGTTTAGAGTTACGGTTAAGTATATGGCTATGGTTAGGATTGGGGTTAGGGTTAGGGCTTGCCTAGGGGTAGCGCTAGGCTAAGACTAGGTCTAGGGCTTGGTCTAGGGCTAGGGTTAGGATTAGGAATAGGGATAGGGTTAGAGTTAGGGTTAAAGTTAGGGTTAGGGTTAGGGTTAGGTTAGGGTTAGGTTTTAAGGGTTAGGGTTAGGGTTAGGGTTAGGGCTAGGGTTAGGATTAGGAATAGGGATAGGGTTTGGTTTAGGGTTAGGTTTAGGGTTAGGGTTAGGGTTAGGGTTTTAGGGTTAGGGTTAGGGTTAGGCTTAAGGTTAGGGGTTAGGGGTTAGGGGTTGGGGTTAGGGGTTAGGGGTTAGGGTTAGCGTTAGGTGTAGGGTTAGGGTTAGCATTAGGGTTAGCGTTAGGGTTAGGCTTAGGGTTAGGGTATTAAGGTTAGGGTTAGCGTTATGGTTAGGGTTAGGGTTTTAGGGTTTTAGAGTTAGGGTTCGTGTTAGGGGTAGGGTTAGGGTTAGGGTTCGGGTTAGGGTTAGGGTTCGTGTTAGGTTTAAAGTTTAGGGTTAGGGTTAAGGGTTAAGGGTTAGGGTTAGGGTTAGGATTAGGGTTAAGGTTAGGTTTAGGGTTAGGGTTAGGGTTAGGGTTAGGGTTTGGGTTAGGGTTAGGGTTAGGGTTAGGGTTAGGGTTTGGTTTAGGGTTAGGGTTAGGGTTAGTGTTAGGGTTAGGGTTAGGGTTATGCTTAGGGTTAGGGTTAGGTTTAGGTTTAGGGTTAGGGTTAGGGTTAGGTTTAAGGTTTATGGTTAGATTTAGGGGTAGGGTTAGGGTTAGGGTTAGGGTTAGGGGTTAGTGTTAGGGTTAGGGTTAGGTTTAGGGTTAGGGCTAGGGCTACGGCTAGTGCTAGGGCTATGGCTAGGTTTAGGGCTAGCATTATGGTTAGGGTTTGTGTAGTGCTATGGCTAGGGCTAGAGCTAGGGCTAGGTTTGGAGTTAGGTGTAGCGCTCGGTGTCGATCTAGCACTAGGGCAAGTGCTAGGGCTAGGGCTACGGTTAGGGTTAGGGCTAGGTCTAGGTCTAGTGCTAGTACTAGGCTTAGGGCTTAGGATTGATTTAGGGCTAGGGTAGTGGTTCGGGTTAGGTTTAGGGTTAGAGTTAGGGCTAGGGCTAGGGTTAGGTTTAAGGCTAGAACTAGGGATAGGAATAGGCCTAGGGCTAGGGATAGGGCCAGTGTAAGGGTTAGGTTTAGGTTAGGGTTAGGGTTAGGGTTAGCTTAGGGCTAGGGCTAGCGCACGACTAAGGCTAAGGCTAGGGCTATAGCTTGCGATAGTGTCAGGTATAGGGTTGGTTTAGGGTTAGGGCTATGTCTAGCGTAAAGGCTAGGGCTAGGACTAGGGCTAGTTCTAGGTCTAGCACTAGGTTTAGGGCTAGATTTGGTTTAGGTTCATGGTTTGGGTTAGGGTTAGAGATTGGTCTAGGGACAGGTCTAGGACTAGGGATAGGGCTGGTGTTAGGGACAGGGCTAGGCTAGGGCTAAGGCTTGTGTGAGGGCTAGGGTAGGGTTAGAGATAGGGTTAAGGGTAGAATTAAGGCTTGGTGTAGGGCTAGGCCTTCGTCTAGGCCTAAATCTAGGCCTAGGGCTAGGACTAGGGCTAGAGTGAGTGTTAAGTTTAGGTTTAGGTTTAGGGTTATGGTTAATGTTAGGGTTAGGGCTACAATAAGGGCTGTGTTAGGGCTAGGGTAAGGATAGGACTAGGCCTAGGCCTAAGTTTAGGGCAAAGGACCAGGTTAGAATTAGGGTACAGGCTAGGGCTATGGCTAGAGGTAGTGCTAGAGATAGGGCTAGGGCTAGGTTTAGGGTTAGGGCTAAGGCTAGGGCTACGTGTAGTGCTAGGGCTTGGCTTTGGTTATGTTTAAGGCTAGGTTTAGGGTTAAGGTGAGGGTTAGGGCTAGGGTTTGGGTTATGGCTAGGTATAGGGCTATGGTTACTGCTTAGACTAGGGTTAGCTCAAGGGATAGTTTTGGGGTTAGGGTTAGGATTAGTGTTAGTGTTAGGTTTAGGTTTAGGGTTAGGGATAGTGTTAGAGTTAGGTTCAGGGATGAGGGTTAGGGGTAAGATTAGGGTTGGGGTTAGGTTTTGGGCCAGGGCTATGGATAGGGATCAGGCTACAGCTAGGGTTAAGGCTACGGCTATGGCTACGTTTAGGGTTAGGTTTAGGGTTACGTGTAGTGCTATGGCTAGTCTAGTGCTACGGCAAGTGCTAGGTTTAGGGTTAGGGCTTGGGCTAGGGCTAGGCCGAGGGCTAGGATTAGTATTAGGTTTAGGGTCAGAGTTAGGTTTAGGGTAACGGCCAGGGTTAGGGCTAGGGCTAGGATTAAGGCAGGGGCTAGGGCTAGGTCTAGGGCTAGGACTAGGTTTAGTTTAGGGTTAAAGCTAAGGATAGGACTAGGACTACGGCTAGGGCTAGGGCTAGCACTTGGCCTATGGCTAGGGCTAGTGCTAGGGTTAGTGTTAGGTTTAGGGTTAGGCCTGGGCTACGGCTAGGACTAGGGCTAATGCTAGGAAAGCAATAGGGTTAGGGTTAAGGATAGAGCTAGGGATAGGGATAGTGCTTGGCTAGGGCTCGGGGTAGGACTAGGGCTAGCGTTAGGGTTAGGGTTAGGGATAAGTCTAGGCCTAGTGCCAGGCTAAGGCTGAGGCCAGGACTAGGGTTTGGTCTATGACTAGGCCTAGGGCTTGGGTTAGGTTTAGGGTTATGGTTAAGTATAGGGCTATGGTTAGGATTGGGGTTAGGGTTAGGGCTTGCTTAGGGGTAGCGCTAGGCTAAGGCTAAGACTAGGTCTAGGGCTTGGTCTAGGGCTAGTGTTAGGATTAGGAATAGGGATAGGGTTAGAGTTAGGGTTAGGGTTAGGGTTAGGGTATGGGTTATGGTTAGGGTTAGGGGTTAGGGTTAGGGTTAGGGTTAGGGTTTTAAGGTTAGGGTTAGCGTTATGGTTAGCGTTAGGGTTAGGGTTTTAGGATTAGTGTTAGAGTTAGGGTTAGGGTTAGGTTTAGGGTTAGGGTTAGGGTTTTAGGGTTAGGGTTAGGGTTAGTGTTAGGGTTAGGGTTAGGGTTAGGTTTAGGGTTAGGGTTAGGGTTAGGGATAGTGTTAGTGTTAGCATTAGGGTTAGCGTTAGGGTTAGAGTTAGAGTTAGGGTTAGGGTTTTAAGGTTAGGGTTAGTGTTAGGATTAGGTTTTGGGTTAGGGTACGTTTAAGGTTAGGGTTAGGGTTAGGGATAGGTTTAGTTATAGGGTTTTAGGGTTAGGGTTAGGGTTAGGGTTAGGGTTAGGGTTTGGGTTAGTGTTAGGGTTAGGGTTAGGGTTACGGTTACGGTTACGGTTAGGGTTAGGGTAAGGAGTTAGGGGTTAATGGTTAGGGGTTAGGGGTTATGGTTAGGGTTAGGGTTAGCCTTAGGGTTAGGTTTAGGGTTAGCGTTAGGGTTAGCATTAGGGTTAGCGTTAGGGTTATGGTTAGGGTTTTAGGGTTAAGGTTAGTGTTAGGGTTAGGGTTAGGGTTAGTGTTAGGGTTAGGGGTAGGGGTAGGGTTAATGATAGGGTTAGTGTTAGTGTTAGGGTTAGTGTTAGTGTTAGGGTTAGTGTTAGGTTTAGGGTTAGGGTTAGAGTTAGGGTTAGGGTTAAGGGTCAGGGTTAATATTTAAGGGATAGGGTTAAGTTTAGGGTTAGTGTTACGGTTAGGGTTAGGGTTAGATTTAGGTTTAGGGTTAGGGTTAGGGTTAGGGTTAGGGTTAGTGTTGGGGTTAGGGTTAGGTTTAGGGTTAGGGTTAAGGGTTAAGTGTTAGGGTTAAGGTTAGGGTTAGGGTTAGGGTTAGGGTCAGGGTCTGGTTCAGGGTCAGTTTCAGGGTCAGAGTCGGGGTCGGTGTCGGGGTCTGTGTCGTGGTCGGGGTTGCGTCGGGGTCGGGGTCAGCATTGGGGTCGGTGTCCGGGTTAGTGTTAGGGTCAAGGTCAGGGTCAGGGTCTGGGTCGGGTTAAGGGTTAGGGTTAAGGGTTAAGAATTAGGGTTCGGGTTAGGGTTAGGGTTAGGCTTAGGGTTAAGGTTAGGGTTAAGGGTTAAGGGTTAAGGGTTAGGGTTAAGGGTTGGGTTTAGGGTTAGGTTTAGGATTAGGTTTAGGGTTAGGATTAGGGTTAGGGTTAGGGTTAGAGTTAGGGTTAGGGTTAAGGTTTATGGTTAGGGTTAATAGTTAGGGTTAGGGTTAGGATTAGGGTTAGGGTTAGGGTTAGTGTTAGGGTTAGGGTTAGGGTTAGGGTTAGGGTTAGGGTTAGGGGTAGGTTAGGGTTAGGGTTAGGGTTTGGGTTAGGGTTAGGGTTAGGGTTTGCGTTAGGGTTAGGGTTAGGGTTATGGTTAGGGTTAGGGTTAGGTTTAGGTTTAGGGTTAGGGTTAAGTTTTATGGTTAGATTTAGGGGTAGTTTTAGGGTTAGGGTTAGGGGTTAGGGTTATTGTTAGGGTTAGGGTTAGGTTTAGGGTTAGGGCTAGGGCTACGGCTAGTGCTAGGGCTATGGCTAGGTTTAGGGCTAGCATTATGGTTAGGGTTATGTGTAGTGCTATGGCTAGGGCTAGAGCTAGGGCTAGGTTTGGATTTAGGTGTAGCGCTCGGTGTCGAACTAGCATTTTGGTAGTGCTAGGGCTAGGGCTACGGTTAGGGTTAGGGCTAGGGCTAGGTCTAGTGCTAGTGCTAGTGTTAGGGCTTAGGATTGATTTAGGGATAGGGTAGGGGTTCGGGTTAGGGTTAGGTTCGTGTTAGGTTTAAAGTTTAGGGTTAGGATTAAGGGTTAAGGGGTAGGGTTAGGGTTAGGATTAGGGTTAAGGTTAGGTTTAGGGTTAGGGTTAGGGTTAGGGTTAGGGTTAGCTTTAGGGATAGCGTTAGGGTTAGGCTTTGGGTTAGGTTTTTAGGGTTAGGGTTAGGGTTTTAGGGTTAGGGTTAGGATTAGGGGTAGGGTTAGGGTTAGGGTTCAGCTTAGGGTTCGGGTTAGGGTTAGGGTTAGGGTTAAAGTTTAGGCTTAGGGTTAAGGGTTAAGGGTTAAGGGTTAGGGTTAGGGTTAGTGTTAGGGTTAAAGTTTAGGGTTAGGTTTAAGGGTTAAGGGTTAAAGGTTAAGGGTTAGGGTTAGGTTTAGGGTTAGCATTAAGGTTAGGTTTAGGGTTGGGGTTAGGGTTAGGTTAGGGTTAGTGTTAGGTTTGGGTTAGGGTTAGGGTTAGGTTTAGCATTAGGGTTAGGTTTAGGGTTAGGGTTAGGATTATGGTTAGGGTTAGGATTAGGGTTAATTTTAGGGTTGGGGTTAGGGTTTAGGGTTAGGGTTAGGGTTAGGATTAGGGGTTAGTGTTAGGGTTAGGGTTAAGGTTAGGTTTAGGGTTAGGGCTAGGGCTACGGCTAGGGCTAGGGCTACGGCTAGGTTTAGGGCTAGCATTATGGTTAGGGTTATGTGTAGTGCTATGGCTAGGGCTAGAGCTAGGGCTAGGTTTAGGGTTAGGTGTAGCGCTCGGTGTAGATCTAGCACTACGGCTAGTGCTAGGGCTAGTGCTAGGGTTAGGGTTAGGGCTAGGGCTAGGTCTAGTGCTAGTGCTAGGGTTAGGGCTTAGGATTGGTTTAGGGTTAGGTTAGGGGTTCGGGTTAGGTTTAGGGTTAGAGTTAGGGCTAGGGCTAGGGTTAGTTTTAAGGCTAGAACTAGGGCTAGGAATAGGCCTAGGGCTAGGGATAGGGCCAGTGTAAGGGTTAGGGTTAGGTTAGGGTTAGGGTTAGGTGTAGCTTAGGGCTATGGCTAGCGCACGACAAAGGCTAACGCTAGAGCTATAGCTTGCGATAGGGTCACGTTTAGGGTTGGTTTAGGGTTAGGGCTAAGTCTAGAGCAAAGGCTAGGGCTAGGACTAGGGCTAGTTCTAGGTCTAGCACTAGGTTTAGGGCTAGATTTGGTTTAGGTTCAGGGGTTGGGTTATTGTTAGGGATAGGTCTAGGGACAGGTCTAGGACTAGGGATAGGGCTGGTGTTAGGGACAGGGCTAGGCTAGGGCTAGGGGTAGGGTGAGGGCTAGGTCTAGGGTTAGAGATAGGGTTAAGGGTAGGATTAAGGCTTGGTCTAGGGCTAGGCCTAGGGCTAGGCCTAAGTCTAGGCCTAGGGTAGGACTAGGGCTAGAGTGAGGGTTAAGTTTAGGTTTAGGGTTAGGCTTAGGGTTAATGTTAGTGTTAGGGCTAGAATAAGGGCTGTGTTAGGGCTAGGGTAAGTCTGGGACTAGGCCTAGGCCTAAGGTTAGGGTAAGGGACCAAATTAGAATTAGGGTACAGGTTATGGCTAGGACTAGGGTTAGAGGTACTGCTAGAGATAGGGCTAGGGCTAGGTTTAGGGTTAGGGGTAGGGTTAGGGCTAGGGCTAGGGCTAAGATAGGGTTAGGGTTAGGGCAAGTCTAGGGCTAGACCAAGTGCTAAGCCTAGGGCTAGGGCTAGGGATAGGGTAGGGCAAGATCTAGGTGTAGTGCTAGGGCTTGGCCTTGGTTATGTTTAAGGCTAGGTTTAGGGTTAAGGTGAGGGTTAGGGCTAGGGTTTGGGTTAGGGCTAGGGCTATGGTTCCTGCTAGGACTAGGGCTAGGTAAGGGATAGGTTTAGGGTTGGGTTAGGATTAGTATTATGGTTTGGTTAGATTTTGGTTTAGGGATAGGGTTAGAGTTAGGTTCAGCGGTCAGGGTTAGGGATAAGATTATGGTTGGGGTTAGCATTAGGGCCAGGTCTATGGATAGAGATCAGGCTACAGCTAGGGTTAAAGTTTTGGGTAGAGCTACGTTTAGGGTTAGGTTCAGGGTTACGAGTAGGGCTATGGCTAGGCTAGTGCTACGGCAAGTGCTAGTTTTAGGGTTAGGGCTTGGGCTAGGGCTAGGCCTAGGGCTAGGGTTAGTATTAAGTTTAGGGTCAGAGTTAGGTTTAGGTTAAGGGCCAGGGTTAGGGATAGGGCTAGGGTTCAGCCTGGGGCTAGGGCTATGTCTAGGGCTAGGACTAGGTTTAGTTTAGGGTTAAAGCTAGGGATAGGATTAGGACTAGGGCTAGGGCTAGAATTAGTCCTATGGCTAGCGCTAGTGCTAGGGTTAGTGTTAGGTTTAGGGTTAGGTCTGGGCTACAGCTAGGACTAGAACTAGTGCTAGGATAGTAATAGGGTTAGGGTTAGGGATAGAGCTAGGGATAGGGATAGTGCTTGGGCTAGGGCTCGGGGTAGGACAAGGGCTATCATTAGGGTTAGGGTTAGGGATAAGGCTAGGCCTAGGGCCAGGGCTAAGGCTGAGGCCAGGGCTAGGGTTTGGTCTTTGACTAGGGCTAGGGCTTGGGTTAGGTTTAGGGTTACGGTTAAGTATAGGGCTATGGTTAGGATTGGGGTTAGGGTTAGGGCTTGCCTAGGTGTAGCGCTAGGCTAAGGCTAAGACTAGGTCTAGGGCTCTGTCTAGGGCTAGGGTTAGGATTAGGAATAGGGATAGAGTTAGAGTTAGGGTTAGGGTTAGGGTTAGGGTTAGGGGTTAAGGTTAGGGTTAGGGTTAGGGGTTAAGGTTAGGGTTAGGGTTAGGGTTAGGTTTAGCGTTAGAGTTAGGTTTAGTGTTAGTGTTAAGGTTAACGTTATGGATAGCGTTAGGGTTAGGGTTTTAGGGTTAGGGTTAGGGTTAGTGTTAGGGTTAGGTTTAGGGTTAGGTTTAAGGGTAGGGGTTTAGGGGTAGGGGTTGGGGTTAGGAGTTAGGGGAAGGGTTAGGGTTAGGGTTAGGGTTAGCATTAGGGTTAGCTTTACGGTTAGCGTTAGGGTTAGGCTTAGGGTTAGGGTTATAGGGTTAGAGATAAGGTTCTGGTTAGGGTTAGTTTTTTAGGGTTAGGGTTAGGGTTAAGGGTAGGGTTAGGGTTAAGGTTCGGGTTAGGGTTCGGGTTAGGGTTAGGGTTAAAATTTAGGGTTAGGGTTAAGGGTTAAAGGTAAAGGGTTAGGGTTAGGGTTAGGGTTAGGGTTAGGGTTAGGGTTAGGGTTAGGGTTAGGGTTAGGGTTAAGGTTAGGGTTAAGGTAAGCGTTAAGGTTAGGTTTAGGGTTAGGGTTAGGGTTAGGTTTAGGGTTTGGGTTAGGGTTAGGGTTAGGGTTAACATTAGGGTTAGGGTTAGGGTTAGAGTTAGGGTTATTGTTAGGGTTAGGGTTAGGGTTAGGTTTAGGGTTAGGGTCAGGGTTTAGGGTTAGGTTTAGTGTTAGGGTTAGGGTTAGGGTTAGGGGTTAGTGTTAGGGTTAGGGTTAGGGTTAGGGTTAGGGTTAGGGCTAGGGCTAGGGCTGGGGTTGGGCTACGGCTAGGTTTAGGGCTAGCATTATGGTTAGGTTATGTGTAGTGCTATGGCTAGGGCTAGAGCCAGGGCTAGGTTTAGAGTTAGGTGTAGCGCTCGGTGTAATTCTAGCACTACGACTAGTGCTAGGGCTAGTGCTAGGGTTAGGGTTAGGGCTAGGGCTAGGGCTAGTGCTAGTGCTAGGGTTAGGGCTTAGGATTGGTTTAGGGCTAGGTTAGGGGTTTGGGTTAGGTATAGGTTTAGACTTAGGGCTAGGGCTAGGGTTAGGTTTAAGGCTAGAACTAGGGCTAGGAATAGGCCAGGGCTAGGGATAGGGCTACTTCTATGTCTAGCACTAGGTTTAGGGCTAGATTTGGTTTAGGTTCAGGTTTGGGTTAGGGTTAGGGATAGGTCTAGGGACAGGTCTAGGACTAGGGATAGGGCTGGTGTTAGGGACAGGGCTAGGCTAGGGCTAGGGGTAGGGTGAGGGCTAGGTCTAGGGTTAGAGATAGGGTTAAGGGTAGGATTAAGGCTTGGTGTAGGGCTAGGCCTAGTGCTAGGCCTAAGTCTAGGCCTAGGGCTAGGACTAGGGCTAGAGTGAGCATTAGGGTTAGGGTTAAAGTTTAGGGTTAGGGTTAAGGGTTAAAGGTAAAGGGTTAGGGTTAGGGTTATGCTTAGGTTAATGTTAGGGTTAGGGCTAGAATAAGGGCTGTGTTAGGGCTAGGGTAAGTCTGGGACTAGGCCTAGGCCTAAGGTTAGGGTCAGGGACCAGGTTAGAATTAGGGTACAGGTTAGTGCTAGAGATAGGGCTAGGGCTAGGTTTAGGGTTAGGGGTAGGGTTAGGGCTAGGGCTAGGGGTAAGATAGGGTTAGGGTTAGGGCAAGTCTAGGGCTAGTCCAAGTGCTAAGCCTAGGGCTAGGGCTAGGGATAGGGCTAGGGCAAGATCTAGGTGTAGTGCTAGGGCTTGGCCTTGGTTATGTTTAAGGCTAGGTTTAGGGTTAAGGTGAGGGTTAGGGCTAGGGTTTGGGTTAGGGCTAGGGCTATGGTTCCTGCTAGGGCTAGGGCTAGGTCAAGGGATAGGTTTAGGGCTGGGTTAGAATTAGTGTTAGGGTTAGGTTTAGGTTTTGGGTTAGGGATAGGGTTAGAGTTAGGTTCAGGGGTGAGGGTTGGGGATAAGATTAGGGTTGGCATTACGATTAGGGCCAGGGCGATTGATAGAGATCAGGCTACAGCTAGGGTTAAGGCTACGGCTAGGGCTACGTTTACGGTTAGGTTCAGGGTTACGAGTAGGGCTATGGCTAGGCTAGTGCTACGGCAAGTGCTAGGTTTAGGTTTAGGGCTAGCGCTAGGGCTAGGCCTAGGGCTAGGGTTAGTATTAAGTTTAGGGTCAGAGTTAGGTTTAGGGTAAGGGCCAGTGTTAGGGCTAGGGCTAGGTTTCAGGATGGGGCTAGGGCTAGGTCTAGGGCTAGGACTAGCTATAGTTTAGGGTTAAAGCTAGGGATAGGACTAGGACTAGGGCTAGGGCTAGGGCTAGCACTAGGCCTATGGCTAGGGTTAGTGATAGGGTTAGTGTTAGGTTTAGGGTTGGGCCTGGGCTACGGCTAGGACTAGGGCTAGTGCTAGGATAGTAATAGGGTTAGGGTTAGGGATAGGGCTAGGGATAGAGATAGTGCTTGGGCTAGGGCCCGGGGTAGGACTAGGGCTAGCTTTAGGGTTTGGTTTAGGGATAAGTCTAGGCCTAGGGCCAGGGCTAAGGCTGAGGCCAGGTCTAGGGTTTGGTCTTTGACTAGGGCTAGGACTTGGGTTAGGTTTAGAGTTACGGTTATGTATAGGGCTATGGTTAGGTTTGAGGTTTGGGTAAGGACTTGCCTAGGGGTAGCGCTAGGCTAAGGCTAGGACTAGGTCTAGTGCTTGGTCTAGGGCTAGCGTTAGGATTAGGGATAGGGTTAGAGTTAGGGTTAGGGTTAGGGTTAGGGTTAGGTTTAGGGTTTAGGGGTTATGGTTTGGGTTAGGGTTAGGGTTAGGGTTAGGGTTAACGTTAGGGTTGGCGTTAGGGTTAGGGTTTTAGGGTTAGGGTTAGGGTTAGGGTTAGGGTTAAGGTTAGGGGTTAGGGGTTAGGGGTTGGGGTTATGAGTTAGGATAAGGGTTAAGGTTAGGGTTAGGGTTAGCATTAGGGTTAGCTTTAGGGTTAGCGTTAGGGTTACGCTTAGGGTTAGGGTTTTAGGGTTAGGGTTATGGTTCGGGTTAGGATTAGGGTTTTAGGGTTAGGGTTAGGGTTAGGGTAGGTTTAGGGTTATGGTTCAGGTTAGGGTTCGGGTTAGGGTTAGGGTTAGTGTTAGGGTTAAAGTTTAGGGTTAGGGTTAAGGGTTAAGGGTTAAGGGTTAGGGTTAAGGTTAGGGTTAGGGTTTGGGTTAGGGTTAGGGTTAGGGTTAAGGTTAGGTTTAGGGTTAGGGTTAGGGCTACGGTTAGGGCTAGGGCTACGGCTAGGTTTAGGGCTAGCATTATGGTTAGGGTTATGTGTAGTGCTATGGCTAGGGCTAGAGCTAGGGCTAGGTTTAGAGTTACGTGTAGCGCTCGGTGTAGATCTAGCACTACGGCTAGTGCTAGGGCTAGTACTAGAGTTAGGGTTACGGCTTAGGATTGGTTTAGGGTTAGGTTAGGGGTTCGGGTTAGGTGTTGGGTTAGAGTTAGGGCTAGGGCTAGGGTTAGGTTTAAGGCTAGAACTAGGCCTAGGAATAGGCCAGGGCTAGGGATAGGGCCAGTGTAAGGGTTAGGGTTAGGTTAGGGTTAGGGTTAGGTTTAGCTTAAGGCTACGGCTAGCGCACGACTAAAGCTAAGGCTAGAGCTATAGCTTGCGGTAGGGTCAGGTTTAGGGTTGGTTTAGGATTAGGGCTAATTCTAGAGCAAAGGCTAGGGCTAGGACTAGGGCTAGTTCTAGGTCTAGCACTAGGTTTAGGGCTAGATTTGGTTTAGGTTCAGGGTTTGGGTTAGGGTTAGTGATAGGTCTAGGGACAGGTCTAGGACTAGGGATAGGGCTGGTGTTAGGGACAGGGCTAGGCTAGGGCTAGGGGTAGGGTGAGGGCTAGGTTTAGGGTTGAAGATAGGGTTAAGGGTAGAATTAAGGCTTGGTGTAGGGCTAGGCCTAGGGCTAGGCCTAAGTCTAGGCCTAGGGCTAGGACTAGGGCTAGAGTGAGTGTTAAGTTTAGTTTTAGGGTTAGGCTTAGGGTTAAAGTTAGGGTTAGGGCTAGAATAAGGGCTGTGTTAGGGCTAGGGTAAGTCTGGTACTAGGCCTAGGCCTAAGGTTAGGGTAAAGGACCAGGTTAGAATTAGGGTACAGGTTATGGCTAGGACTAGGGCTAGAGGTAGTGCTAGAGATAGGGCTAGGGCTAGGTTTATGTTTAGGGGTAGGGTTAGGGCTAGGGCTAGGGGTAAGATAGGGTTAGGGTTAGGGCAAGTCTAGGGCTAGTGCCAGTGCTAAGCCTAGGGCTAGGGCTAGTGATAGGGCTAGGGCAAGATCTAGGTGTAGTGCTAGGGCTTGGCCTTGGTTATGTTTAAGGCTATGTTTAGGGTTAAGGTGAGGGTTAGGGCTAGGGTTTGGGTTAGGGCTAGGGCTATGGTTCCTGCTAGGACTAGGGGAGGTAATGGTTAGGTTTATGGTTAGGGTTAGGATTAGTGTTAGGGTTAGGTTTAGGTTTTGGTTTAGGGATAGTGTTAGAGTTAGGTTCAGGGGTGAGGGTTAGGGATAAGATTAGGGTTGGGGTTAGGATTAGGGCCAGGTCTATGGATAGAGATCAGGCTACAGCTAGGGTTAAGGCTACGGCTAGAGCTACGTTTAGGGTTAGGTTCAGGGTTACGAGTAGGGCTTTGGCTAGGCTAGTGCTACGGCAAGTGCTAGGTTTAGGGTTAGGGCTTGGGCTAGGGCTAGGCCTAGGGCTAGGGTTAGTATTAAGTTTAGGTTTAGAGTTAGGTTTAGGGTAAGGGCCAGTGTTAGGGCTAGGGCTAGGGTTCAGGATGGGGCTAGGGCTAGGTCTAGGGCTTGGACTAGGTTTAGTTTAGGGTTAAAGCTAAGGATAGGACTAGGGCTAGGGCTAGGGCTAGCACTAGGCCTATGGCTAGGGCTAGTGCTAGGGTTATTGTTAGGTTTAGGGTTAGGCCTGGGCTATGGCTAGGACTAGGACTAGTGCTAGGATAGTAATAGGGTTAGGGTTAGGGATAGGGCTAGAGATAGGGATAGTGCTTGGGCTAGTGCTCGGGGTAGGACTAGGGCTAGCGTTAGGGTTAGGGTTAGGGATAAGGCTAGGCCTAGGGCCAGGGCTAAGCCTGAGGCCAGGGCTAGGGTTTGGTCTTTGACTAGGGCTAGGGCTTGGGTTAGGTTTAGGGTTACGGTTAAGTATAGGGCTATGGTTAGGATTGGGGTTAGGGTTAGGGCTTGCCTAGGTGTAGCGCTAGGCTAAGGCTAAGACTAGGTCTAGGGCTTGGTCTAGTGCTAGGGTTACGGTTAGGAATAGGGATAGAGTTAGAGTTAGGGTTAGGGTTAGGGTAAGGGTTTAGGGGTTAGTGTTAGGGTTAGGGTTAGGGTTAGGGCTAGGGTTAGGGTTAGGGTTAGGTTTAGGGGTTAAGGTTAGGGTTAGGGTTAGGGTTAGCGTTAGAGTTAGGGTTAGTGTTAGTGTTAAGGTTAATGTTAGGGTTAGTGTTAGGGTTAGGGTTTTAGGGTTAGGGTTAGGGTTAGGGTTAGGGTTAGGTTTAGGGTTAGGTTTAGGGTTAGGGTTAGGGTTTTAGGGTTAGGGTTAGGGTTAAGTTTAGGGGTTAGGGGTTAGGGGTTGGGGTTAGGAGTTAGGGTAAGGGTTAGGGTTAGGGTTAGGGTTAGGGTTAGGGTTACCATTAGGGTTAGCTTTTGGGTTAGGCTTAGGGTTAGGGTTTTAGGGTTAGGGTTAGGGTTCTGGTTAGGGTTAGTTTTTAGGGTTAGGGTTCGGGTTAAGGGTAGGGTTAGGGTTAGGGTTCGGGTTAGGGTTCGGGTTAGGGTTAGGGTTAGTGTTAGGGTTAAAGTTTAGGGTTAGGGTTAAGGGTTAAGGGTTAAGGGTTAGGGTTAGGGTTAGTGTTAAGGTTAGGGTTAGGGTTAAGGTTAGGTTTAGGGTTAGGGTTAGGGTTAGGGTTAGGTTTAGGGTTTGGGTTAGTGTTAAGGTTAGGGTTAGCATTAGGGTTAGGGTTAGGGTTAGGGTATGGTTAGGGTTAGGTTTAGGGTTAGGTTTAGGGTTAGGCTTAGGTTTTAGGGTTAGGTTAGGGTTAGGGTTAGGGTTAGTGTTAGGGGTTAGTGTTAGGGTTAGGGTTAGGGTTAGGGTTAGGGTTAGGTTTAGGGTTAGGGCTCGGGCTACGGCTAGGGCTAGTTCTATGGCTAGGTTTAGGGCTAGCATTATGGTTAGGGTTATGTGTAGTGCTATGGCTGGGGCTAGAGCTAGGGCTAGGTTTAGAGTTAGGTGTAGCGCTCGGTGTAGATCTAGCACTACGGCTACTGCTAGGGCTAGTGCTAGGGTTAGGGTTAGGTCTAGGGCTAGGTCTCATGCTAGTGCTAGGGTTAGGGCTTAGGATTGGTTTAGGGCTAGGTTAGGGGTTCTGGTTAGGTTTAGGGTTAGACTTAGGGCTAGGGCTAGGGTTAGGTTTAAGGTTAGAACTAGGGCTAGGAATAGGCATGGGCTAGGGATAGGGCCAGTGTAAGGGTTAGGGTTAGGTTAGGTTTAGGGTTAGGTTTAGCTTACGGCTAGGGCTAGCGCACGACTAAGGCTAAGGCTAGGGCTATAGCTTGCGATAGGGTCAGGTTTAGGGTTGGTTTAGGGTTAGGGCTAAGTCTAGAGCAAAGGCTAGGGCTAGGACTAGGGCTAGTTCTAGGTCTAGCACTAGGTTTAGGGCTAGATTTGGTTTAGGTTCAGGGTTTGGGTTAGGGTTAGGGATAGGTCTAGGGACAGGTCTAGGACTAGGGATAGGGCTGGTGTTAGGGACAGGGCTAGGCTAGGGCTAGGGGTAGGGTGAGGGCAAGGTCTAGGGTTAGAGATAGGGTTAAGCGTAGGATTAAGGCTTGGTGTAGGGCTAGGCCTAGGGCTAGGCCTACATCTAGGCCTAGGGCTAGGACTAGGGCTAGAGTGAGCGTTAAGTTTAGTTTTAGGGTTAGGCTTAGGGTTAATGTTAGGGTTAGGGCTAGAATAAGGGCTGTGTTAGGGCTAGGGGAAGGCTAGGACTAGGCCTAGGCCTAAGGTTAGGGTAAGGGACCAGGTTAGAATTAGGGTACAGGTTATGGCTAGGACTAGGGCTAGAGGTAGTGCTAGAGATAGGGCTAGGGCTAGGTTTAGGGTTAGGGGTAGGGTTAGGGCTAGGGCTAGGGCTAAGATACGGTTAGGGTTAGGGCAAGTCTAGGGCTAGTCCAAGTGCTAAGCCTAGGGCTCGGGATAGGGATAGGTGTAGGGCAAGATCTAGGTGTAGTGCTAGGGCTTGGCCTTGGTTATGTTTAAGGCTAGGTTTAGGGTTAAGGTGAGGGTTAGGGCTAGGGTTTGGGTTAGGGCTAGGGCTATGGTTCCTGCTAGGACTAGGGCTAGGTCAAGTGATAGGTTTAGGGTTAGGGTTAGAATTAGTGTTAGGGTTAGCTTTAGGTTTTGGGTTAGGGATAGGGTTAGAGTTAGGTTCAGGGGTCAGGGTTAGGGATAAGATTAGGGTTGGGGTTACATTAGGGCCAGGGCGATTGATAGAGATCAGGCTACAGCTAGGGTTAAGGCTACGGCTAGGGCTACGTTTACGGTTAGGTTCAGGGTTACGAGTAGGGCTATGGCTAGGCTAGTGCTACGACCAGTGCTAGGTTTAGGGTTAGGGTTAGCGCTAGGGCTAGGCCTAGGGCTAGGGTTAGTATTAAATTTAGGGTCAGAGTAAGGTTTAGGGTAAGGGCCAGTGTTAGGGCTAGAGCTAGGGTTCAGGATGGGGCTAGGGCTAGGTCTAGGGCTAGGACTAGGTACAGTTTAGGGTTAAAGCTAGGGATAGGACTAGGACTAGGTCTAGGGCTAGGGCTAGCCCTAGGCCTATGGCTAGGGCTAGTGCTAGGATTAGTGTTAGGTTTAGGGTTAGGCCTGGGCTACGGCTAGGACTAGGGCTAGTGCTAGGATAGTAATAGGGTTAGGGTTAGGGATAGGGCTAGGGATAGGGATAGTGCTTGGGCTAGGGCTCGGGGTAGGACTAGGGCTAGTGTTAGGGTTAGGGTTAGGGATAAGGCTAGGCCTAGGGCCATTGCTAAGGCTGAGGCCAGGGCTAGGTTTGGTCTTTGACTAGGGCTAGGGCTTGGGTTAGGTTTAGAGTTATGGTTAAGTATAGGGCTATGGTTAGGTTTGAGGTTTGGGTAAGGACTTGCCTAGGGGTAGCGCTAGGCTAAGGCTAGGACTAGGTCTAGGGCTGGGTCTAGGGCAAGGGTTAGGATTAGAAATAGGGATAGGGTTAGGGTTAGGGTTAGGGTTAGGGCTACGGTTAGGGTTAGGTTTAGGGTTAGGTTTAGGCTTAGTGATAGGGTTAGGGTTTTAGGGTTAGAGTTAGGGGTAGGGTTAGGGTTAGGGTTAGGGTTAGGGTTAGGGTTAGGGTTAGGGTTAGCATTAGGGTTAGCGTTAGGGTTAGCTGTAGGGTTAGGGTTAGGGTTTTAGGGTTAGGGTTAGGGTTAGGGTTAGGTTTAGGGTTAGGTTTAGGGTTAGTGATAGGGTTAGGGTTTTAGGGTTAGGGTTAGGGGTAGGGTTAGGGTTAGGGTAAGGGTTAGGTTTAGGGTTAGGGTTAGGGTTAGTGTTTTAGGATTAGGGTTAGGGTTAGGGTTAGGTTTAGGGTTAGGGATATGGTTAGGGTTAAGGTTAGGGGTTAGGGGTTAGGGGTTTGGGGTTAGGGCTTAGGGTTAGGGTTAGGGTTAGGGTTCAGGATAGGGTTAGGTATTGGGTTAGGGTTAGCGTTAGGGTTAGCTTTAGGGTTAGGTTTAGGGTTTTAGGGTTAGGGTTAGGGTTAGGGTTAAGGTTAGGGTTAGTGTTTTAGGATTAGGGTTATGGATAGTGTTAGGGGTAGGGTTAAGGTTTGGGGTTACGGTTAAGGGTTAAGGGTTAGGGTTAGGGTTAGGATTAGGGTTAGGGTTTGGGTTCGGGTTCGGGTTAGGGTTAGGGTTAGGGTTAGTTTTAGGATTAGGTTTAGGGTTAGGGTTATGGGTTAGGGTTAGGGTTAGGGTTAGGGGTTAGGGTTAGGGTTAGGGTAAGGGTTAGGGTTTGGGTTCGGGCTAGGACTACGGCTAGGGCTAGGGCTACGGCTATGTTTAGGGGTAGCATTATGGTTAGGGTTATGTGTAGTGCTATGGCTAGGGCTAGAGCTAGGGCTAGAGTTAGAGTTAGGTGTAGCACTCTGTGTTGATCTAGCACTAGGGCTAGTGCTAGGGCTAGGGCTAGGGTTAGGGTTAGGGCTAGGGCTAGGTCCAGTGAGAGTACTAGGGTTAGGGCTTAGGATTGGGTTAGGGCTAGGTAAGGGGTTCGGGATAGGTTTAGGGTTAGTGTTAGGGGTAGGGCTAGGGTTAGGTTTAAGGTTAGAACTAGGGTTAGGAACAGGCCTAGGGATAGGGATAGGGCCAGTGTAAGGGTTAGGTTTAGCTTAGGGTTAGGGTTAGGGTTAGCTTAGGGCTAGGGCTAGCGCACGACTAAGGCTAAGGCTAGGGCTGTAGCTTGCGATAGGGTCAAGTTTAGGGTTGGTTTAGGGTTAGGGCTAGGTCTAGAGCAAAGGCTACGGATAGGACTAGGGCTAGTTCTAGGTCTAGCACTAGGTTTAGGGCTAGATTTGGTTTAGGTTCAGGGTTTGGGTTAGGGTTAGGGATAGGTCTAGGAACAGGTCTAGGACTAGGGATAGGGTTGGTGTTAGGGACAGGGCTAGGCTAGGGCTATGGCTAGGGCTAGGGCTATGTTTACTGCTAGGACTAGGGCTAGGTCAAGGGATAGGTTTAGGGTTAGGGTTAGGGTTAGTGTTAGGTTTAGGTTTAGGGTTAGGGATAGGGTTAGAGTTAGGTTCAGGTGTCAGGGCTAGGGATAAGATTAGGGTTCGGGTTAGGATTAGGGCCAGGGCTATGGATAGAGATCAGGCTACAGCTAGGGTTAAGGCTACGGCTAGGGCTACGTTTAGGGTTACTAGTAGGGCTATGGCTAGGCTAGTGCTATGGCAAGTGCTAGGTTTAGGGATAGGGCTTGGGCTAGGGCTAGGCCTAGGGCTAGGGTAAGTATTAGGGTTAGGGTCAGAGTTAGGTTTAGGATAAGGGCCAGGGTTAGGGCTAGGTCTATGGTTAAGCCTGGGGCTAGGGCTAAGTCTAGGGCTAGGACTAGGTTTAGTTTTGGTTAAAGCTAGGGATAGGTCGAGGACTAGTGCTAGGGCTAGGGCTAGGGCTAGCACTAGGCCTATGGCTAGGGCTAGGGTTAATGTTAGGTTTAGGGTTAGGCCTGGCCTACGGCTAGGACTAGGGCTAGTGCTAGGATAGTAATAGAGTTAGGGTTAGGGATAGGGCTAAGGATAGGGATAGTTCTTGGGCTAGGCCTCGGGGTGGGACTAGGGCTAGCGTTAGGGTTAGGGTTAGGGCTAAGGCTAGGCCTAGGGCCAGGGCTAAGGCTGAGGCCAGGGCTAGGACTAGGGATAGGGTTGGTGTTAGGGACAGGGCTAGCCTAGGGCTAGGGATAGGGTAAGGGCTTGGTCTAGGGTTAGAGATTGGGTTAAGGGTAGGATTAAGTCTTGGTCTAGGGTTGGGCCTAGGGATAGGCCTATGTCTAGGCCTAGGGCTAGGACTAGGGCTAGAGTGAGGGTTAAGTTTAGGTTTAGGGTAAGGGTTAGGGTTAATGTTAGGGTTAGGGCTAGAATAAGAACTGTGTTAGGTCTACGGTAAGGCTAGGACTAGGCCTAGGCCTAAGGTTAGTGCAAGGGACCAGGTTAGAATTAGGGTACAGGTTATGGATAGGGCTAGGGCTAGAGCTAGTGCTAGAGATAGGGCTAGGGCTAGGTTTAGGGTTAGGGGTAGGGTTAGGGCTAGGGCTAGGGCTAGGATAGGGTTAGGGTTAGGGAAAGACTATGTCTAGTGCCAGGGCTAAGCCTAGGGCTAGGGCTAGAGATAGGGCTAGGGCAAGGTCTAGGTGTAGTGCTTGGGCTTGGCTTTGGTTATGTTTAAGGCTAGGTTTAGGCTTAAGGTGAGGGTTAGGGCTAGGGTTTGGATTACGTCTAGGGCTAGGGCTATGGTTACTGCTAGGACTAGGGCTAGGTCAAGTGATAGGTTTAGGGTTAGGGTTAGGATTAGTGTTAGGGTTAGGTTTAGGTTTAGGGTTAGGGATAGGGTTAGAGTTAGGTCAGGGGTGAGGGTTATGGATAAGTTTAGGGTTGGGGTTAGGATTAGGGCCAGGGCTATGGATAGGGATCAGGCTACAGCTAGGGTTAAGGATACGGCTAGGGCTACGTTTAGGGTTAGGTTCAGGTTTATGAGTAGAGCTATGGCTAGGCTAGTGCTACGGAAAGTGCTAGGTTTAGTGCTAGGCCTAGGGCTAGGGTTAGTATTAGGGTTAGGGTCAGATTTAGGTTTAGGTTAAGGGCCAGGCTTAGGGCTAGGGCTAGGGTTCAGGATGTGGCTAGGGCTAGGGCTAGGGCTAGGACTAGGTTTAGTTTAGGTTTATAGCTAGGGATAGGACTAGGACTAGGGCTAGGGCTAGGGCTAGAATTAGTCCTATGGCTAGCGCTAGTGCTAGGGTTAGTTTTAGGTTTAGGGTTAGGCCTGGGGTACCGGTGGACTAGGGCTAGTGCTAGGATAGTAATCGGTTTAGGGTTAGGGATAGGGCTAGTACTAGGGATAGTGCTTGGGCTAGGGTTCGGGGTAGGACTAGGGCTAGCGTTAGGGTTACGGTTAGGGATAAGGCTAGGCCTAGGGCCAGGGCTAAGGCTGAGGCCAGGGCTAGGGTTTGGTCTTTGACTAGGGCTAGGGCTTGGGTTAGGTTTCAGGTTAGGGTTAAGTATAGGGCTATGGTTAGGATTGGGGTTAGGGTTATGGCTTGCCTAGGGGTAGCGCTAGGCTAAGGCTAAGACTAGGTCTAGGGCTTGGTCTAGGGCTAGGGTTAGGATTAGGAATAGGGATAGGGTTAGAGTTAGGGTTACGGTTAGGCTTAGGTTTAGCGTTACGGTTAGTGTTAGGGTTAGGGGAAGTGTTAGGTTTAGGGTTAGGTTAGGGTTAGCGTTAGGGTTAGGGTTAGCGTTAGGGTTAGCGTTAGGGTTAGGGTTAGGGTTAGGGTGAGGCTTAGGGTTAGGGATAGAGTGAGGGTTAGGGTTAGGTTAGGGTTAGGGTTAGGGTTAGGGTTAGGCTTAGGATTAGGTTTAGGGTTAGGGTTAGGTTTAGGGTTACTGTTAGGGTTAGGGTTAGGGTTAGGGTTAGGTTAAGGGTTAGGGTTAGGCTTAGGGTTAGGGTTAGGCTTAGGGTTAGGGTTAGGGTTTTAGGGTTAGGGTTAGTGTTAGGGTTAGGGTTAGCGTTATGGTTAGGATTAGGGTTAAGGTTAGGGGTTAGAGGTTAGGGGTTAGGTATTAGGGATTAGGGGTTAGGGATAGGGTTAGTGTTAGGGTTAGGGTTAGAGTTAGGGTAAGGGTTAGCGTTAGGGTTAGTGTTAGGGTTAGCGTTAGGATTAGGGTTGGGGTTAGGGTTTTAGGGTTAGGGTTAGGGTTAGGTTTAGGGTTAGGGTTAGGGTTTTAGGGTTAGTGTTAGGTGTAGGGTTAGGGTTTTGGTTAGGGGTAGGTTTAGGTTTAGGGTTTTATGGTTACAGTTAGGGTTAGGGTTAGGGTTAGGGTTAGGGGTTAGGGGTTAGGGGTTAAAGGTTACGGGTTAGGGGTTTGGGGTTAGGGTTAGGGTTAGGGTTACGGTTAGCGTTAGGGTTAGCGTTAGGGTTAGCTTTAAGGGTAGCGTTAGGGTTAGGGTTAGGGTTTTAGGGTTAGGGTTACGGTTAGGATTAGGGATAGGGTTAGGGTTAGGGCTAGGGTTAGGATTGTTAGGGTTATGGTTAGGGTGGTTAAGGTTAGGGTTAGGGTTAGGGATAGGGTTAGGGGTTAGGGGTTAGGGTTAGGGTTAGGTTTAGGGTTAGGGTTAGGGTTAGGGTTAGGGTTAGGGTTTTAGGGTTAGGGTGAGGGTTAGGATTGGGGTTAGGGTTAGGGTTAGGGTTAGGGTTAGGGTTAGGGTTAGGGTTAGGGTTAGGGTTAGGGTTAGAGTTAGGTTTCGGGTTCGGTTTCGGTTTCGGGTTCGGGTTCGAGTTCGGATTCGGTTTCAGGTTAGGGTTAAGGTTACGGTTAGGGTTAGGGTTAGGGTTAGGTTTAGGGTTAGAGTTAGGGTTAGGGTTAAGGGTTACGGTTAGGGTTAGGGTTAGGGTTAGGATTAGGCTTAGGGTTAGGGTTAGGCTTAGGGTTAGGGTTAGGGTTATGGTTAGTGTTAGGCTTCGGGTTAGACTTAAGGTTAGGGTTAGGGTTAGTGTTAGGGTTAGGGTTAGGGTTAGGCTTAGGTTTAGGGTTAGCGTTAGGTTTAGGGTTTGGGTTCGGTTTCGAGTTCGGGTTCGGGTTCGGGTTCGGGTTCGGTTTCGGGTTAGGGTTAGGGTTACGGTTAGGGTTAGGGTTAGGGTTACCGTTAGGATTAGGGTTAGGTTTAGGGTTAAGGGTTAATGTTAAGGTTAGGGTTAGGGTTAGGGTTTTAGGGTTAGGGTTAGGTGTAGGGTTAGGGTTTTGGTTAGGGGAAGGGTTAGGGTTTGGGTTTTACGGTTAGGGTTTGGGTTAGGGATTAGGGGTTAAGGGTTACGGGTTAGGGGTTAGGGGTTAGGGTTAGGTTTAGTGTTAGGGTTACGGTTAGCGTTTAGGTTAGCGTTAAGGTAAGTGTAGCGTTAGGGTTAGGGTTAGGGTTTTAGGGTTAGGGTTAGGGTTATGATTAAGGTTAGGGTTAGGCTTAGGGTTAGGGTTAGGGTTAAGGGTTAATGTTAAGGTTAGGGTTAGGGTTAGGGTTTTAGGGTTAGGGTTAGGTGTAGGGTTAGGGTTTTGGTTAGGGGAAGGGTTAGGGTTTGGGTTTTACGGTTAGGGTTAGGGTTAGGGATTAGGGGTTAAGTATTACGGGTTAGGGGTTAGGGGTTAGGGTTAGGTTTAGTGTTAGGGTTAGCTTTAAGGGTAGCGTTAGGGTTAGATTAGGGTTTTAGGGTTAGGGCTAGGCTTAGGATTGGGGTGAGGGTTAGGGTTAAGTTTAGGGTTAGGGTTAGGGTTAGGGTTTAGGGTTAGGGTTAGGGTTAGGGTTAGGGTTAAGGTTAGGGTTAGTGTTTTAGGATTAGGGTTATGGATAGTGTTAGGGGTAGGGTTAAGGTTTGGGGTTACGGTTAAGGGTTAAGGGTTAGGGTTAGGGTTAGGGTTAGGGTTAGGGTTAGGGTTAGGGTTAGGGTTAGGGTTAGGGTTAGGGTTAGGGTTAGGGTTAGGGTTAGGTTTAGGGTTAGGGTTAGGGTTAGGGTTAGGGTTAGGGTTAGGGTTAGGGTTAGGGTTAGGGTAAGGGTTAGGGTTTGGGTTCGGGCTAGGACTACGGCTAGGGCTAGGGCTACGGCTATGTTTAGGGGTAGCATTATGGTTAGGGTTATGTGTAGTGCTATGGCTAGGGCTAGAGCTAGGGCTAGAGTTAGAGTTAGGTGTAGCACTCTGTGTTGATCTAGCACTAGGGCTAGTGCTAGGGCTAGGGCTAGGGTTAGGGTTAGGGCTAGGGCTAGGTCCAGTGAGAGTACTAGGGTTAGGGCTTAGGATTGGGTTAGGGCTAGGTAAGGGGTTCGGGATAGGTTTAGGGTTAGTGTTAGGGGTAGGGCTAGGGTTAGGTTTAAGGTTAGAACTAGGGTTAGGAACAGGCCTAGGGATAGGGATAGGGCCAGTGTAAGGGTTAGGTTTAGCTTAGGGTTAGGGTTAGGGTTAGCTTAGGGCTAGGGCTAGCGCACGACTAAGGCTAAGGCTAGGGCTGTAGCTTGCGATAGGGTCAAGTTTAGGGTTGGTTTAGGGTTAGGGCTAGGTCTAGAGCAAAGGCTACGGATAGGACTAGGGCTAGTTCTAGGTCTAGCACTAGGTTTAGGGCTAGATTTGGTTTAGGTTCAGGGTTTGGGTTAGGGTTAGGGATAGGTCTAGGAACAGGTCTAGGACTAGGGATAGGGTTGGTGTTAGGGACAGGGCTAGGCTAGGGCTATGGCTAGGGCTAGGGCTATGTTTACTGCTAGGACTAGGGCTAGGTCAAGGGATAGGTTTAGGGTTAGGGTTAGGGTTAGTGTTAGGTTTAGGTTTAGGGTTAGGGATAGGGTTAGAGTTAGGTTCAGGTGTCAGGGCTAGGGATAAGATTAGGGTTCGGGTTAGGATTAGGGCCAGGGCTATGGATAGAGATCAGGCTACAGCTAGGGTTAAGGCTACGGCTAGGGCTACGTTTAGGGTTACTAGTAGGGCTATGGCTAGGCTAGTGCTATGGCAAGTGCTAGGTTTAGGGATAGGGCTTGGGCTAGGGCTAGGCCTAGGGCTAGGGTAAGTATTAGGGTTAGGGTCAGAGTTAGGTTTAGGATAAGGGCCAGGGTTAGGGCTAGGTCTATGGTTAAGCCTGGGGCTAGGGCTAAGTCTAGGGCTAGGACTAGGTTTAGTTTTGGTTAAAGCTAGGGATAGGTCGAGGACTAGTGCTAGGGCTAGGGCTAGGGCTAGCACTAGGCCTATGGCTAGGGCTAGGGTTAATGTTAGGTTTAGGGTTAGGCCTGGCCTACGGCTAGGACTAGGGCTAGTGCTAGGATAGTAATAGAGTTAGGGTTAGGGATAGGGCTAAGGATAGGGATAGTTCTTGGGCTAGGCCTCGGGGTGGGACTAGGGCTAGCGTTAGGGTTAGGGTTAGGGCTAAGGCTAGGCCTAGGGCCAGGGCTAAGGCTGAGGCCAGGGCTAGGACTAGGGATAGGGTTGGTGTTAGGGACAGGGCTAGCCTAGGGCTAGGGATAGGGTAAGGGCTTGGTCTAGGGTTAGAGATTGGGTTAAGGGTAGGATTAAGTCTTGGTCTAGGGTTGGGCCTAGGGATAGGCCTATGTCTAGGCCTAGGGCTAGGACTAGGGCTAGAGTGAGGGTTAAGTTTAGGTTTAGGGTAAGGGTTAGGGTTAATGTTAGGGTTAGGGCTAGAATAAGAACTGTGTTAGGTCTACGGTAAGGCTAGGACTAGGCCTAGGCCTAAGGTTAGTGCAAGGGACCAGGTTAGAATTAGGGTACAGGTTATGGATAGGGCTAGGGCTAGAGCTAGTGCTAGAGATAGGGCTAGGGCTAGGTTTAGGGTTAGGGGTAGGGTTAGGGCTAGGGCTAGGGCTAGGATAGGGTTAGGGTTAGGGAAAGACTATGTCTAGTGCCAGGGCTAAGCCTAGGGCTAGGGCTAGAGATAGGGCTAGGGCAAGGTCTAGGTGTAGTGCTTGGGCTTGGCTTTGGTTATGTTTAAGGCTAGGTTTAGGCTTAAGGTGAGGGTTAGGGCTAGGGTTTGGATTACGTCTAGGGCTAGGGCTATGGTTACTGCTAGGACTAGGGCTAGGTCAAGTGATAGGTTTAGGGTTAGGGTTAGGATTAGTGTTAGGGTTAGGTTTAGGTTTAGGGTTAGGGATAGGGTTAGAGTTAGGTCAGGGGTGAGGGTTATGGATAAGTTTAGGGTTGGGGTTAGGATTAGGGCCAGGGCTATGGATAGGGATCAGGCTACAGCTAGGGTTAAGGATACGGCTAGGGCTACGTTTAGGGTTAGGTTCAGGTTTATGAGTAGAGCTATGGCTAGGCTAGTGCTACGGAAAGTGCTAGGTTTAGTGCTAGGCCTAGGGCTAGGGTTAGTATTAGGGTTAGGGTCAGATTTAGGTTTAGGTTAAGGGCCAGGCTTAGGGCTAGGGCTAGGGTTCAGGATGTGGCTAGGGCTAGGGCTAGGGCTAGGACTAGGTTTAGTTTAGGTTTATAGCTAGGGATAGGACTAGGACTAGGGCTAGGGCTAGGGCTAGAATTAGTCCTATGGCTAGCGCTAGTGCTAGGGTTAGTTTTAGGTTTAGGGTTAGGCCTGGGGTACCGGTGGACTAGGGCTAGTGCTAGGATAGTAATCGGTTTAGGGTTAGGGATAGGGCTAGTACTAGGGATAGTGCTTGGGCTAGGGTTCGGGGTAGGACTAGGGCTAGCGTTAGGGTTACGGTTAGGGATAAGGCTAGGCCTAGGGCCAGGGCTAAGGCTGAGGCCAGGGCTAGGGTTTGGTCTTTGACTAGGGCTAGGGCTTGGGTTAGGTTTCAGGTTAGGGTTAAGTATAGGGCTATGGTTAGGATTGGGGTTAGGGTTATGGCTTGCCTAGGGGTAGCGCTAGGCTAAGGCTAAGACTAGGTCTAGGGCTTGGTCTAGGGCTAGGGTTAGGATTAGGAATAGGGATAGGGTTAGAGTTAGGGTTACGGTTAGGCTTAGGTTTAGCGTTACGGTTAGTGTTAGGGTTAGGGGAAGTGTTAGGTTTAGGGTTAGGTTAGGGTTAGCGTTAGGGTTAGGGTTAGCGTTAGGGTTAGAGTTAGGGTTAGGGTTAGGGTTAGGGTGAGGCTTAGGGTTAGGGATAGAGTGAGGGTTAGGGTTAGGTTAGGGTTAGGGTTAGGGTTAGGGTTAGGCTTAGGATTAGGTTTAGGGTTAGGGTTAGGTTTAGGGTTACTGTTAGGGTTAGGGTTAGGGTTAGGGTTAGGTTAAGGGTTAGGGTTAGGCTTAGGGTTAGGGTTAGGCTTAGGGTTAGGGTTAGGGTTTTAGGGTTAGGGTTAGTGTTAGGGTTAGGGTTAGCGTTATGGTTAGGATTAGGGTTAAGGTTAGGGGTTAGAGGTTAGGGGTTAGGTATTAGGGATTAGGGGTTAGGGATAGGGTTAGTGTTAGGGTTAGGGTTAGAGTTAGGGTAAGGGTTAGCGTTAGGGTTAGTGTTAGGGTTAGCGTTAGGATTAGGGTTGGGGTTAGGGTTTTAGGGTTAGGGTTAGGGTTAGGTTTAGGGTTAGGGTTAGGGTTTTAGGGTTAGTGTTAGGTGTAGGGTTAGGGTTTTGGTTAGGGGTAGGTTTAGGTTTAGGGTTTTATGGTTACAGTTAGGGTTAGGGTTAGGGTTAGGGTTAGGGTTAGGGGTTAGGGGTTAGGGGTTAAAGGTTACGGGTTAGGGGTTTGGGGTTAGGGTTAGGGTTAGGGTTACGGTTAGCGTTAGGGTTAGCGTTAGGGTTAGCTTTAAGGGTAGCGTTAGGGTTAGGGTTAGGGTTTTAGGGTTAGGGTTACGGTTAGGATTAGGGATAGGGTTAGGGTTAGGGCTAGGGTTAGGATTGTTAGGGTTATGGTTAGGGTGGTTAAGGTTAGGGTTAGGGTTAGGGATAGGGTTAGGGGTTAGGGGTTAGGGTTAGGGTTAGGTTTAGGGTTAGGGTTAGGGTTAGGGTTAGGGTTAGGGTTTTAGGGTTAGGGTGAGGGTTAGGATTGGGGTTAGGGTTAGGGTTAGGGTTAGGGTTAGGGTTAGGGTTAGGGTTAGGGTTAGGGTTAGGGTTAGGGTTAGAGTTAGGTTTCGGGTTCGGTTTCGGTTTCGGGTTCGGGTTCGAGTTCGGATTCGGTTTCAGGTTAGGGTTAAGGTTACGGTTAGGGTTAGGGTTAGGGTTAGGTTTAGGGTTAGAGTTAGGGTTAGGGTTAAGGGTTACGGTTAGGGTTAGGGTTAGGGTTAGGATTAGGCTTAGGGTTAGGGTTAGGCTTAGGGTTAGGGTTAGGGTTATGGTTAGTGTTAGGCTTCGGGTTAGACTTAAGGTTAGGGTTAGGGTTAGTGTTAGGGTTAGGGTTAGGGTTAGGCTTAGGTTTAGGGTTAGCGTTAGGTTTAGGGTTTGGGTTCGGTTTCGAGTTCGGGTTCGGGTTCGGGTTCGGGTTCGGTTTCGGGTTAGGGTTAGGGTTACGGTTAGGGTTAGGGTTAGGGTTACCGTTAGGATTAGGGTTAGGTTTAGGGTTAAGGGTTAATGTTAAGGTTAGGGTTAGGGTTAGGGTTTTAGGGTTAGGGTTAGGTGTAGGGTTAGGGTTTTGGTTAGGGGAAGGGTTAGGGTTTGGGTTTTACGGTTAGGGTTTGGGTTAGGGATTAGGGGTTAAGGGTTACGGGTTAGGGGTTAGGGGTTAGGGTTAGGTTTAGTGTTAGGGTTACGGTTAGCGTTTAGGTTAGCGTTAAGGTAAGTGTAGCGTTAGGGTTAGGGTTAGGGTTTTAGGGTTAGGGTTAGGGTTATGATTAAGGTTAGGGTTAGGCTTAGGGTTAGGGTTAGGGTTAAGGGTTAATGTTAAGGTTAGGGTTAGGGTTAGGGTTTTAGGGTTAGGGTTAGGTGTAGGGTTAGGGTTTTGGTTAGGGGAAGGGTTAGGGTTTGGGTTTTACGGTTAGGGTTAGGGTTAGGGATTAGGGGTTAAGTATTACGGGTTAGGGGTTAGGGGTTAGGGTTAGGTTTAGTGTTAGGGTTAGCTTTAAGGGTAGCGTTAGGGTTAGATTAGGGTTTTAGGGTTAGGGCTAGGCTTAGGATTGGGGTGAGGGTTAGGGTTAAGTTTAGGGTTAGGGTTAGGGTTAGGGTTTAGGGTTAGGGTTAGGGTTAGGGTTAGGGTTAAGGTTAGGGTTAGTGTTTTAGGATTAGGGTTATGGATAGTGTTAGGGGTAGGGTTAAGGTTTGGGGTTACGGTTAAGGGTTAAGGGTTAGGGTTAGGGTTAGGGTTAGGGTTAGGGTTAGGGTTAGGGTTAGGGTTAGGGTTAGGGTTAGGGTTAGGGTTAGGGTTAGGGTTAGGGTTAGGGTAAGGGTTAGGGTTTGGGTTCGGGCTAGGACTACGGCTAGGGCTAGGGCTACGGCTATGTTTAGGGGTAGCATTATGGTTAGGGTTATGTGTAGTGCTATGGCTAGGGCTAGAGCTAGGGCTAGAGTTAGAGTTAGGTGTAGCACTCTGTGTTGATCTAGCACTAGGGCTAGTGCTAGGGCTAGGGCTAGGGTTAGGGTTAGGGCTAGGGCTAGGTCCAGTGAGAGTACTAGGGTTAGGGCTTAGGATTGGGTTAGGGCTAGGTAAGGGGTTCGGGATAGGTTTAGGGTTAGTGTTAGGGGTAGGGCTAGGGTTAGGTTTAAGGTTAGAACTAGGGTTAGGAACAGGCCTAGGGATAGGGATAGGGCCAGTGTAAGGGTTAGGTTTAGCTTAGGGTTAGGGTTAGGGTTAGCTTAGGGCTAGGGCTAGCGCACGACTAAGGCTAAGGCTAGGGCTGTAGCTTGCGATAGGGTCAAGTTTAGGGTTGGTTTAGGGTTAGGGCTAGGTCTAGAGCAAAGGCTACGGATAGGACTAGGGCTAGTTCTAGGTCTAGCACTAGGTTTAGGGCTAGATTTGGTTTAGGTTCAGGGTTTGGGTTAGGGTTAGGGATAGGTCTAGGAACAGGTCTAGGACTAGGGATAGGGTTGGTGTTAGGGACAGGGCTAGGCTAGGGCTATGGCTAGGGCTAGGGCTATGTTTACTGCTAGGACTAGGGCTAGGTCAAGGGATAGGTTTAGGGTTAGGGTTAGGGTTAGTGTTAGGTTTAGGTTTAGGGTTAGGGATAGGGTTAGAGTTAGGTTCAGGTGTCAGGGCTAGGGATAAGATTAGGGTTCGGGTTAGGATTAGGGCCAGGGCTATGGATAGAGATCAGGCTACAGCTAGGGTTAAGGCTACGGCTAGGGCTACGTTTAGGGTTACTAGTAGGGCTATGGCTAGGCTAGTGCTATGGCAAGTGCTAGGTTTAGGGATAGGGCTTGGGCTAGGGCTAGGCCTAGGGCTAGGGTAAGTATTAGGGTTAGGGTCAGAGTTAGGTTTAGGATAAGGGCCAGGGTTAGGGCTAGGTCTATGGTTAAGCCTGGGGCTAGGGCTAAGTCTAGGGCTAGGACTAGGTTTAGTTTTGGTTAAAGCTAGGGATAGGTCGAGGACTAGTGCTAGGGCTAGGGCTAGGGCTAGCACTAGGCCTATGGCTAGGGCTAGGGTTAATGTTAGGTTTAGGGTTAGGCCTGGCCTACGGCTAGGACTAGGGCTAGTGCTAGGATAGTAATAGAGTTAGGGTTAGGGATAGGGCTAAGGATAGGGATAGTTCTTGGGCTAGGCCTCGGGGTGGGACTAGGGCTAGCGTTAGGGTTAGGGTTAGGGCTAAGGCTAGGCCTAGGGCCAGGGCTAAGGCTGAGGCCAGGGCTAGGACTAGGGATAGGGTTGGTGTTAGGGACAGGGCTAGCCTAGGGCTAGGGATAGGGTAAGGGCTTGGTCTAGGGTTAGAGATTGGGTTAAGGGTAGGATTAAGTCTTGGTCTAGGGTTGGGCCTAGGGATAGGCCTATGTCTAGGCCTAGGGCTAGGACTAGGGCTAGAGTGAGGGTTAAGTTTAGGTTTAGGGTAAGGGTTAGGGTTAATGTTAGGGTTAGGGCTAGAATAAGAACTGTGTTAGGTCTACGGTAAGGCTAGGACTAGGCCTAGGCCTAAGGTTAGTGCAAGGGACCAGGTTAGAATTAGGGTACAGGTTATGGATAGGGCTAGGGCTAGAGCTAGTGCTAGAGATAGGGCTAGGGCTAGGTTTAGGGTTAGGGGTAGGGTTAGGGCTAGGGCTAGGGCTAGGATAGGGTTAGGGTTAGGGAAAGACTATGTCTAGTGCCAGGGCTAAGCCTAGGGCTAGGGCTAGAGATAGGGCTAGGGCAAGGTCTAGGTGTAGTGCTTGGGCTTGGCTTTGGTTATGTTTAAGGCTAGGTTTAGGCTTAAGGTGAGGGTTAGGGCTAGGGTTTGGATTACGTCTAGGGCTAGGGCTATGGTTACTGCTAGGACTAGGGCTAGGTCAAGTGATAGGTTTAGGGTTAGGGTTAGGATTAGTGTTAGGGTTAGGTTTAGGTTTAGGGTTAGGGATAGGGTTAGAGTTAGGTCAGGGGTGAGGGTTATGGATAAGTTTAGGGTTGGGGTTAGGATTAGGGCCAGGGCTATGGATAGGGATCAGGCTACAGCTAGGGTTAAGGATACGGCTAGGGCTACGTTTAGGGTTAGGTTCAGGTTTATGAGTAGAGCTATGGCTAGGCTAGTGCTACGGAAAGTGCTAGGTTTAGTGCTAGGCCTAGGGCTAGGGTTAGTATTAGGGTTAGGGTCAGATTTAGGTTTAGGTTAAGGGCCAGGCTTAGGGCTAGGGCTAGGGTTCAGGATGTGGCTAGGGCTAGGGCTAGGGCTAGGACTAGGTTTAGTTTAGGTTTATAGCTAGGGATAGGACTAGGACTAGGGCTAGGGCTAGGGCTAGAATTAGTCCTATGGCTAGCGCTAGTGCTAGGGTTAGTTTTAGGTTTAGGGTTAGGCCTGGGGTACCGGTGGACTAGGGCTAGTGCTAGGATAGTAATCGGTTTAGGGTTAGGGATAGGGCTAGTACTAGGGATAGTGCTTGGGCTAGGGTTCGGGGTAGGACTAGGGCTAGCGTTAGGGTTACGGTTAGGGATAAGGCTAGGCCTAGGGCCAGGGCTAAGGCTGAGGCCAGGGCTAGGGTTTGGTCTTTGACTAGGGCTAGGGCTTGGGTTAGGTTTCAGGTTAGGGTTAAGTATAGGGCTATGGTTAGGATTGGGGTTAGGGTTATGGCTTGCCTAGGGGTAGCGCTAGGCTAAGGCTAAGACTAGGTCTAGGGCTTGGTCTAGGGCTAGGGTTAGGATTAGGAATAGGGATAGGGTTAGAGTTAGGGTTACGGTTAGGCTTAGGTTTAGCGTTACGGTTAGTGTTAGGGTTAGGGGAAGTGTTAGGTTTAGGGTTAGGTTAGGGTTAGCGTTAGGGTTAGGGTTAGCGTTAGGGTTAGGGTTAGGGTTAGGGTTAGGGTTAGGGTGAGGCTTAGGGTTAGGGATAGAGTGAGGGTTAGGTTAGGTTAGGGTTAGGGTTAGGGTTAGGGTTAGGCTTAGGATTAGGTTTAGGGTTAGGGTTAGGTTTAGGGTTACTGTTAGGGTTAGGGTTAGGGTTAGGGTTAGGTTAAGGGTTAGGGTTAGGCTTAGGGTTAGGGTTAGGCTTAGGGTTAGGGTTAGGGTTTTAGGGTTAGGGTTAGTGTTAGGGTTAGGGTTAGCGTTATGGTTAGGATTAGGGTTAAGGTTAGGGGTTAGAGGTTAGGGGTTAGGTATTAGGGATTAGGGGTTAGGGATAGGGTTAGTGTTAGGGTTAGGGTTAGAGTTAGGGTAAGGGTTAGCGTTAGGGTTAGTGTTAGGGTTAGCGTTAGGATTAGGGTTGGGGTTAGGGTTTTAGGGTTAGGGTTAGGGTTAGGTTTAGGGTTAGGGTTAGGGTTTTAGGGTTAGTGTTAGGTGTAGGGTTAGGGTTTTGGTTAGGGGTAGGTTTAGGTTTAGGGTTTTATGGTTACAGTTAGGGTTAGGGTTAGGGTTAGGGTTAGGGGTTAGGGGTTAGGGGTTAAAGGTTACGGGTTAGGGGTTTGGGGTTAGGGTTAGGGTTAGGGTTACGGTTAGCGTTAGGGTTAGCGTTAGGGTTAGCTTTAAGGGTAGCGTTAGGGTTAGGGTTAGGGTTTTAGGGTTAGGGTTACGGTTAGGATTAGGGATAGGGTTAGGGTTAGGGCTAGGGTTAGGATTGTTAGGGTTATGGTTAGGGTGGTTAAGGTTAGGGTTAGGGTTAGGGATAGGGTTAGGGGTTAGGGGTTAGGGTTAGGGTTAGGTTTAGGGTTAGGGTTAGGGTTAGGGTTAGGGTTAGGGTTTTAGGGTTAGGGTGAGGGTTAGGATTGGGGTTAGGGTTAGGGTTAGGGTTAGGGTTAGGGTAGGGTTAGGGTTAGGGTTAGAGTTAGGTTTCGGGTCCGGTTTCGGGTTCGGGTTCGGGGTTCGAGTTCGGATTCGGTTTCAGGTTAGGGTTAAGGTTACGGTTAGGGTTAGGGTTAGGGTTAGGTTTAGGGTTAGGGTTAGGTTTAGGGTTAGAGTTAGGGTTAGGGTTAAGGGTTACGGTTAGGGTTAGGGTTAGGGTTAGGATTAGGCTTAGGGTTAGGGTTAGGCTTAGGGTTAGGGTTAGGGTTATGGTTAGTGTTAGGCTTCGGGTTAGACTTAAGGTTAGGGTTAGGGTTAGTGTTAGGGTTAGGGTTAGGGTTAGGCTTAGGTTTAGGGTTAGCGTTAGG
>NW_027457678.1:1640000-1663401 GCF_050624435.1 Tenrec ecaudatus | reverse complement strand
GCCTAACGCTAACCCTAACCCTAACCCTAAACCTAACCCTAACCCTAACCCTAACGCTAAACCTAACCCTAACCCTAACCGTAACCCTAACCCTAACCCAAACCCTAACCCTAACGCTAACCGTAACCCTAACCCTAAACCTAACCCTAACCCTAACCCTAAACCTGACGCTAACCCTAACCCTAACCCTAACCCTAACCCTAATGCTAACCCTAACCCTAAACCTAAACCTAACACTTACACTAACCGTAACCCTAACCCTAACCCTAACGCTAACCCTATCCCTAACCCTAACCCTAAACCTAACCCTCACCCTCACCGTAACCCTAACCCTAACCCTAACGCTAACGCTAACCCTAACCCTAACGCTAACCCTAACTCTAACCCTAACGCTAACCCTAACCCTAACCCTAACGCTAATGCTAATCCTAACCCTAACCATAACGCTAAGGCTAACCCTAACCCTAACGCTAACGCTAACCCGAACCCGAACCATAACACTAACGCTAACGCTAACCCTAACCCTAAACCTAACCCTAACCCTAACCCTAAACCTAACCCTAACGCTAAACCTAACCCTAACCCTAACCCTAACCCTAACCCTAACGCTAACGCTAACCCTAACCCTAACCCTAACGCTAACGCTAACCCTAACCCGAACCCGAACCCGAACCATAACACTAACGCTAACCCTAACCCTAACCCTAACCCTAACGCTAACCCTAAACCTAATCCTAACCCTAACCCTAACCCTAACCCTAACGCTAACCCTAACCCTAAGCCTAACGCTAACCCTAACCCTAACCCTAACCCTAAACCTAACCCGAACCCTAACCCTAACGCTAAACCTAACCCTAACCCTAACCGTAACCCTAACCCTAACCCAAACCCTAACCCTAACGCTAACCCTAACCCTAACCCTAAACCTAACCCTAACCCTAAACCTGATGCTAACCCTAACCCTAACCCTAACCCTAATGCTAACGCTAACCCTAACCCTAACCCTAACCCTAAACCTAACCCTCACCCTCACCGTAACCCTAACCCTAACCCTAACGCTAACGCTAACCCTAACCCTAACCCTATCCCTTACGCTAACCCTAACTCTAGCCCTAACGCTAACCCTAACCCTAACCCTAACGCTAATGCTAATCCTAACCCTAACCATAACGCTAACGCTAACCCTAACCCTAACCCTAAAACCAACCCTAACCCTAACCCTAACCCTAACCCTGACGCTAACCCTAACCCTAACCCTAACCCTAACGCTAACCCTAACCCTAAACCTAACACTAACTCTAACCGTAACCCTAACCCTAACGCTAACCCTATCCCTAACCCTAACCCTAATCCTAACCCTAACGCTACCCTAACCCTAACCTAACACTAACCCTAACGCTAACCATAACCCAAAACCTAACCCTAAACCTAACCCTAACCCTAACGCTAAGGCTAACGCTAACCCTAACCCTAACCCTAATCCTAACCCTAACGCTAAACCTAACCCTAAGCCTAACCCTAACCCTAACGCTAACCCTAACCCTAACCCTAACCCTAACGCTAACCCTAACCCTAACCCTAACACTAACCCTTACGGTAACCCTAAATCTAACCCTAACCCTAACCCTAACCCTAACCCTAACCCTAAGGCTAACGCTAACCCTAACCCTAACCCTAACCCTAACCCTAAACCTAATCCTAACCCTAACGCTAGCCCTAACCCTAACCATAAACCTAAACGTAACCCTAACCGTAAACCTAACCCTAACCCTAACGCTAACCCTAACACTAACCCTAAGGCTAACCCTAACCCTAACACTAACCCTAAACTTAACCCTAACCCTAACCCTAAACCTAACGATAACCCTAACCCTAAACCTAACCCTAATCCTAACCCTAACCCTAACCCTAACGCTAACCCTAACCCTAACCCTAACCCTAACCCTAAACCTAAACCTAACCCTAACCCTAACGCTAGCCCTAACCCTAACCATAACCCTAAACCTAACCCTAACCGTAAACCTAACCCTAACCCTAATGCCAACCCTAACCCTAACCCTAACACTAACCCTAACCCTAACCCTAAACCTAACCCTAACGCTAAACCTAACCCTGACCCTAACGCTAAAGCTAACCCTAACTCTAACGCTAACCCTAACCCTAACCCTAACCCTAACCCTAACGCTAACCCTAACCCTAACCCTAACCCTAATCCTAACCCTAACCCTAACGCTAACCCTAAACCTAATCCTAACCCTAACTCTAAACCTAACTCTAACGCTAACCCTAACCCTAAGCCTAACGCTAACCCTAACCCTAACCCTAACCCTAACCCTAACCCTAAACCTAAACCTAACCCTAACGCTAAACCTAACCCTAACCCTAACCCTAAACCTAACCCTAACGCTAACCCTAACCCTAACCCTAACGCTAAGGCCAACCCTAACCCTAACGCTAAACCTAACCCTAACCCTAACCCTTACCCTAACCCTAACCCTAACACTAACCCTAAAACTAACGCTAACCCTAACCCTAACCCTAACCCTAACGCTTACCCTAACCCTAACCCTAACCCTAACCCTAACCCTAACCCTCACCCTAACCCTAACCCTAATGCTAACCCTAACCCTAACCCTAACCCTAACGCTAACCCTAACCCTAACCCTAACCCTAACGCTAACGCTAACCCTAACCCGAACCCTAACCCGAAACATAACACTAACGCTAACCCTAACCCTAACCCTAACCCTAACGCTAACCCTAAACCTAATCCTAACCCTAACCCTAACCCTAACCCTACGCTAACCCTAACCCTAAGCCTAACGCTAACCCTAACCCTAACCCTAACCCTAAACCTAACCCTAACCCTAACCCTAACGCTAAACCTAACCCTAACCCTAACCGTAACCCTAACCCTAACCCAAACCCTAACCCTAACGCTAACCGTAACCCTAACCCTAAACCTAACCCTAACCCTAACCCTAAACCTGACGCTAACCCTAACCCTAACCCTAACCCTAACCCTAATGCTAACCCTAACCCTAAACCTAAACCTAACACTTACACTAACCGTAACCCTAACCCTAACCCTAACGCTAACCCTATCCCTAACCCTAACCCTAAACCTAACCCTCACCCTCACCGTAACCCTAACCCTAACCCTAACGCTAACGCTAACCCTAACCCTAACGCTAACCCTAACTCTAACCCTAACGCTAACCCTAACCCTAACCCTAACGCTAATGCTAATCCTAACCCTAACCATAACGCTAAGGCTAACCCTAACCCTAACGCTAACGCTAACCCGAACCCGAACCATAACACTAACGCTAACGCTAACCCTAACCCTAAACCTAACCCTAACCCTAACCCTAAACCTAACCCTAACCCTAACGCTAGCCCTAACCCTAACCATAACCCTAAACCTAACCCTAACCGTAAACCTAACCCTAACCCTAATGCTAACCCTAACCCTAACCCTAACCCTAACGCTAACCCTAACCCTAACCCTAACCCTAACGCTAATGCTAACCCTAACCCGAACCCGAACCCGAACCCGAACCATAACACTAACGCTAACCCTAACCCTAACCCTAACCCTAACGCTAACCCTAAACCTTATCCTAACCCTAACCCTAACCCTAACCCTAACGCTAACCCTAAGCCTAACGCTAACCCTAACCCTAACCCTAACCCTAAACCTAACCCTAACCCTAACCCTAACGCTAAACCTAACCCTAACCCTAACCGTAACCCTAACCCTAACCCAAACCCTAACCCTAACCCTAACCCTTACCCTAACCCTAACCTTAACACTAACCCTAAAACTAACGCTAACCCTAACCCTAACCCTAACCCTAACGCTAACCCTAAACCTAAACCTAACCCTCACCCTCACCCTAACCCTAACCCTAACCCTAACGCTAACCCTAAACCTAACCCTAACCCTAACCCTAACCCTAACGCTAACCCTAACTCTAACCCTAACGCTAACCCTAACCCTAACGCTAATGCTAATCCTAACCCTAACCATAACGCTAACGCTAACCCTAAACCTAATGCTAACGCTAACCCTAACCCTAACCCTAACGCTAACGCTAACCCTAACCCTAACCCTAACGCTAACCCTAACCCTAACCCTAACCCTAACCCTAACCCTAACCCTAACGCTAACCCTAACCCTAACCCTAACCTTAACACTAACGCTAACGCTAACCCTAACCCTACCCCTAACAATAACGCTAACCCTAACCCTAACCCTAACCCTAATGCTAACACTAACCCTAACCCTAACCCTAACGCTAACCCTAACCCTAACCCTAACCCTAATGCTAACCCTAACCCTAACCCTAACGCTAACCCTAACCCTAACCCTAACCCTAACGCTAACGCTAACCCTAACCCTAACCCTAACCCTAACGCTAACGCTAACCCTAACCCTAACCCTAACACTAACAATAACGCTAACCCTAACCCTAACCCTAACCCTAATGCTAATGCTAACCCTAACCCTAACACTAACGCTAACCCTAACCCTAACCGTAACACTAACCCTAACCCTAACCCTAACGCTAACCCTAAGCTAACCCTAACGCTAACGCTAACCCTAACTCTAACGCTAACCCTAACCCTAAGCCTAACCCTAACCCTAACGCTAACCCTAACCCTAACCCTAAACCTAACCCTAACCCTAACGCTAACCCTAAACCTAATCCTAACCCTAATCCTAACCCTAACCCTAACGCTAACCCTTACCCTAACCCTAACCCTCACCCTAACCCTAACCCTAATGCTAACCCTAACCCTAACCCTAACCCTAACGCTAACCCTAACCCTAACCCTAACCCTAACGCTAACGCTAACCCTAACCCGAACCCGAACCCGAACCATAACACTAACGCTAACGCTAACCCTAACCCTAACCCTAAACCTAACGCTAACCCTAAACCTAATCCTAACCCTAACCCTAAACCTAACCCTAACCCTAACGCTAACCCTAACCCTAAGCCTAACGCTAACCCTAACCCTAACCCTAACCCTAAACCTAACCCTAACCCTAACCCTAACCCTAACGCTAAACCTAACCCTAACCCTAACCGTAACACTAACCCTAACCAAACCCTAACCCTAACGCTAACCCTAACCCTAACCCTAAACCTAACCCTAACCCTAACCCTAACCCTAACCCTGACGCTAACCCTAACCCTAACCCTAACCCTAACGCTAACCCTAACCCTAAACTTAACACTAACACTAACCGTAACCCTAACCCTAACGCTAACCCTATCCCTAACCCTAACCCTAATCCTAACCCTAACCCTACCCTAACCCTAACCCTAACACTAACCCTAACGCTAACCCTAACCCTAAAACTAACCCTAACCCTAAGCCTAACCCTAACGCTAACCCTAACCCTTACCCTAACACTAACCCTAACACTAACCCTTACGGTAACCCTAAATCTAACCCTAACCCTAACCCTAACCCTAACCCTAACCCTAAGGCTAACGCTAACCCTAACCCTAACCCTAACTCTAACCCTAAACCTAACCCTAACCCTAACGCTAGCCCTAACCCTAACCATAACCCTAAACCTAACCCTAACCGTAAACCTAACCCTAACCCTAACGCTAACCCTAACACTAACCCTAAGGCTAACCCTAACCCTAACACTAACCCTAAACTTAACCCTAACCCTAACCCTAACCCTAAACCTAACGATAACCCAAACCCTAAACCTAACCCTAATCCAAACCCTAACCCTAACCCTAACGCTAACCCTAACCCTAACCCTAACCCTAACCCTAACCCTAACCCTAACCCTAAACCTAACCCTAACCCTAACGCTAGCCCTAACCCAAACCATAACCCTAAACCTAACCCTAACCGTAAACCTAACCCTAACCCTAACACTAACCCTAACCCTAACCCTAACACTAACCCTAATCCTAACCCTAAACCTAACCCTAACGCTAAACCTAACCCTGACCCTAACGCTAAAGCTAACCCTAACTCTAACGCTAACCCTAACCCTAACCCTAACCCTAACCCTAACCCTAACCCTAACGCTAACCCTAACCCTAACCCTAACCCTAACCCTAACCCTAACGCTAACCCTAACCCTAACCCTAACGCTAACCCTAACCCTAACCCTAACCCTAAACCTAACCCTTACCCTAACCCTAAACCTAAACCTAACCCTAACGCTAAACCTAACCCTAACCCTAACCCTAACCCTAACCCTAACGCTAACCCTAACCCTAACCCTAACGCGAACGCCAACCCTAACCCTAACGCTAAACCTAACCCTAACCCTAACCCTAACCCTTACCCTAACCCTAACCCTAACACTAACCCTAAAACTAACGCTAACCCTAACCCTAACCCTAACCCTAACCCTAACGCTTACACTAACCCTAACCCTAACCCTAACCCTAACCCTCACCCTAACCCTAACCCTAATGCTAACCCAAACCCAAACCCTAACCCTAACCCTAACGCTAACGCTAACCCTAACCCGAACCCGAACCCGAACCATAACACTAACGCTAACCCTAACCCTAACCCTAACCCTAACGCTAACCCTAAACCTAATCCTAACCCTAACCCTAACCCCAACCCTAACGCTAACCCTAACCCTAAGCCTAACGCTAACCCTAACCCTAACCCTAACCCTAAACCTAACCCTAACCCTAACCCTAACGCTAAACTTAACCCTAACCCTAACCGTAACCCTAACCCTAACCCAAACCCTAACCCTAACGCTAACCCTAACCCTAACCCTAAACCTAACCCTAACCCTAACCCTAAACCTGACGCTAACCCTAACCCTAACCCTAACCCTAACCCTAACCCTAATGCTAACCCTAACCCTAAACCTAAACCTAACACTTACACTAACCGTAACCCTAACCCTAACCCTAACGCTAACCCTATCCCTAACCCTAACCCTAAACCTAACCCTCACCCTCACCGTAACCCTAACCCTAACCCTAACGCTAACGCTAACCCTAACACTAACCCTAACCCTAACCCTAACGCTAACCCTAACTCTAACCCTAACGCTAACCCTAACCCTAACCCTAACGCTATTGCTAATCCTAACCCTAACCATAACGCTAACGCTAACCCTAACCCTAACGCTAACGCTAACCCGAACCCGAACCCGAACCATAACACTAACGCTAACGCTAACCCTAACCCTAACCCTAACCCTAACGCTAAACCTAAACCTAATCCTAACCCTAACCCTAACCTTAACCCTAACGCTAACCCTAACCCTAAGCCTAACGCTAAACCTAACCCTAACCCTAACCCTAACCCTAACCCTAACGCTAAACCTAACCCTAACCCTAACCGTAACCGTAACCCTAACCCTAACCCAAACCCTAACCCTAACGCTAACCCTAATCCTAACCCTAAACCTAACCCTAACCCTAACCCTAACCCTAACCCTGACTCTAACCCTAACCCTAACCCTAACCCTAACGCTAACCCTAACCCTAAACCTAAACCAAACACTAACACTAACCGTAACCCTACCCCTAAACCTAACGCTAACCCTATCCCTAACCCTAACCCTAAACCTAACCCTCACCCTAACCCTAACCCTAACCATAACGCTAACCCTAACCCTAACCCTAACTCTAACCCTAACGCTAATGCTAATCCTAACCCTAACCATAACGCTAACGCTAACCCTAACCCTAATGCTAACGCTAACCCTAACCCTAACCCTAACGCTAACGCTAACCCTAAACTTAACGCTAGCCCTAACCCAAACCCTAACCCTAAACTTAACCCTAACCCTAACCCTAACCCTAACACTAACCGTAACCCTAACACTATCCCTAATGCTAACCATAACACTAACCGTAACCCTAAACCTAACCCTAACACTAACCCTAACGCTAACCCTAACCCTAACTCTAACCCAAGCCTAACCCTAACCCTAACCCTAACGCTAACCCTAACCCTAAACCTAAACCTAACACTAACACTATCCGTAACCCTAACCCTAACACTAACGCTAACCCTATCCCTAACACTAACCCTAATCCTAACCCTAACCCTACCCTAACCCTAACCCTAACACTAACTCTAACGCTAACACTAACCCTAAACCTAACCCTAAACCTAACCCTAACCCTAACGCTAACGCTAACGCTAACCCTAACCCTAACCCTAACCCTAACCCTAATCCTAACCCTAACCCTACCCTAACCCTAACCCTAACACTAACTCTAACGCTAACACTAACCCTAAACCTAACCCTAACACTAACCCTTAGGGTAACCCTTAATCTAACCCTAACCCTAAGGCTAACGCTAACCCTAACCCTAACATTACCCTAACGCTAACCCTAACCCTAACTATAACGCTAACCCTAACCCTAACCCTAACCCTAACACTAACCCTAAGGCTAACCCTAACCCTAACGCTAACCCTAAACCTAACCCTAACCCTAACCCTAACCCTAAACCTAACGATAACCCTAACCCTAACCCTAACCCTAACCCTAATCCTAACCCTAACCCTAAACCTAACGCTAACCCTAACCCTAACCCTAACCCTAAACCTAACCCTAACCCTAACTCTAGCCCTAACCCTAACCATAATCCTAAACCTAACCCTAACCGTAAACCTAACCCTAACCCTAACCCTAACGCTAACCCTAAACCTAATCCTAACCCTAACCCTAACCCCAACCCTAACGCTAACCCTAACCCTAAGCCTAACGCTAACCCTAACCCTAACCCTAACCCTAAACCTAACCCTAACCCTAACCCTAACGCTAAACTTAACCCTAACCCTAACCGTAACCCTAACCCTAACCCAAACCCTAACCCTAACGCTAACCCTAACCCTAACCCTAAACCTAACCCTAACCCTAACCCTAAACCTGACGCTAACCCTAACCCTAACCCTAACCCTAACCCTAACCCTAACCCTAATGCTAACCCTAACCCTACACCTAAACCTAACACTTACACTAACCGTAACCCTAACCCTAACCCTAACGCTAACCCTATCCCTAACCCTAACCCTAAACCTAACCCTCACCCTCACCGTAACCCTAACCCTAACCCTAACGCTAACGCTAAACCTAACACTAACCCTAACCCTAACCCTAACGCTAACCCTAACTCTAACCCTAACGCTAACCCTAACCCTAACCCTAACGCTATTGCTAATCCTAACCCTAACCATAACGCTAACGCTAACCCTAACCCTAACGCTAACGCTAACCCGAACCCGAACCCGAACCATAACACTAATGCTAACGCTAACCCTAACCCTAACCCTAACCCTAACGCTAAACCTAAACCTAATCCTAACCCTAACCCTAACCTTAACCCCAACGCTAACCCTAACCCTAAGCCTAACGCTAAACCTAACCCTAACCCTAACCCTAAACCTAACCCTAACCCTAACCCTAACGCTAAACCTAACCCTAACCCTAACCGTAACCGTAACCCTAACCCTAACCCAAACCCTAACCCTAACGCTAACCCTAATCCTAACCCTAAACCTAACCCTAACCCTAACCCTAACCCTAACCCTGACTCTAACCCTAACCCTAACCCTAACCCTAACGCTAACCCTAACCCTAAACCTAAACCAAACACTAACACTAACCGTAACCCTACCCCTAACCCTAACGCTAACCCTATCCCTAACCCTAACCCTAAACCTAACCCTCACCCTAACCCTAACCCTAACCATAACGCTAACCCTAACCCTAACCCTAACTCTAACCCTAACGCTAATGCTAATCCTAACCCTAACCATAACGCTAACGCTAACCCTAACCCTAATGCTAACGCTAACCCTAACCCTAACCCTAACGCTAACGCTAACCCTAAACCTAATGCTAGCCCTAACCCAAACCCTAACCCTAAACTTAACCCTAACCCTAACCCTAACCCTAACACTAACCGTAACCCTAACACTATCCCTAATGCTAACCATAACACTAACCGTAACCCTAAACCTAACCCTAACACTAACCCTAACGCTAACCCTAACCCTAACTCTAACCCAAGCCTAACCCTAACCCTAACCCTAACGCTAACCCTAACCCTAAACCTAAACCTAACACTAACACTATCCGTAACCCTAACCCTAACACTAACGCTAACCCTATCCCTAACACTAACCCTAATCCTAACCCTAACCCTACCCTAACCCTAACCCTAACACTAACTCTAACGCTAACACTAACCCTAAACCTAACCCTAAACCTAACCCTAACCCTAACGCTAACGCTAACGCTAACCCTAACCCTAACCCTAACCCTAACCCTAATCCTAACCCTAACCCTACCCTAACCCTAACCCTAACACTAACTCTAACGCTAACACTAACCCTAAACCTAACCCTAACCCTAACACTAACCCTTAGGGTAACCCTTAATCTAACCCTAACCCTAAGGCTAACGCTAACCCTAACCCTAACATTACCCTAACGCTAACCCTAACCCTAACTATAACGCTAACCCTAACCCTAACCCTAACCCTAACACTAACCCTAAGGCTAACCCTAACCCTAACGCTAACCCTAAACCTAACCCTAACCCTAACCCTAACCCTAACACTAACCCTAACCCTAACCCTAAACCTAACCCTAACGCTAAACCTAACCCTAACCCTAACGCTAACACTAACCCTAACTCTAACGCTAACCCTAACCCTAACCCTAACCCTAACCCTAATGCTAACCCTAACCCTAACCCTAACCCTAACCCTAACGCTAACCCTAAACCTAATCCTAACCTTAACCCTAACCCTAACCCTAACGCTAACCCTAACCCTAAGCCTAACGCTAACACTAACCCTAACCCTAACCCTAACCCTAAACCTAAACCTAACCCTAAGGCTAAACCTAACCCTAACCCTAACCCTAACCCTAACTCTAACGCTAACCCTAACCCTAACCCTAACGCTAACGCCAACCCTAACCCTAACGCTAAACCTAACCCTAACCCTAACCCTAACCCTGATGCTAACCCTAACCCTAACCCTAACCCTAACCCTAACCCTAACGCTAACCCTAACCCTAAAACTAACGCTAACGCTAACCCTAACCCTAACCCTAACCCTAACGCTTACCCTAACCCTAACCCTAACCCTAACCCTAACCCTAACCCTAACGCTAACCCTAACCCTAACCCTAACACTAACGCTAACGCTAACCCTAACCCGAACCCGAACCATAACACTAACGCTAACCCTAACCCTAACCTTAACCCTAACCCTAACGCTAACCCTAAACCTAATCCTAACCCTAACCCTAACCCTAACCCTAACCCTAACGCTAACCCTAACCCTAAGCCTAACGCTAACCCTAACCCTAACCCTAACCCTAAACCTAACCCTAACGCTAAACCTAACCCTAACCCTAACCGTAACCCTAACCCTAACCCTAACCCTAACCCAAACCCTAACCCTAACGCTAACCCTAACCCTAACCCTAAACCTAACCCTAACCCTAACCCTGATGCTAACCCTAACCCTAACCCTAACCCTAACCCTAACCTTAACGCTAACCCTAACCCTAAACCTAAACCTAACACTTACACTAACCGTAACCCTAACCCTAACGCTAACCCTAACCCTATCCCTAACCCTAACCCTAAACCTAACCCTCACCCTCACCCTAACCCTAACCCTAACGCTAACTCTAACCCTAACGCTAACCCTAACCCTCACCCTAACGATAATGCTAACCCTAACCCTAACGCTAACGCTAACCCTAACCCTAACCCTAACGCTAACCCTAACTCTAACCCTAACGCTAACCCTAACCCTAAACCTAACCCTAACGATAATGCTAACCCTATCCCTAACGCTAACGCTAACCCTAACCCTAACCCTAACGCTAACCCTAACCCTAACCCTAACCCTAACCCTAACCCTAACGCTAACCCTAACCCTAATCCTAACCTTAACACTAACGCTAACGCTAACCCTAACCCTAAACCTAACCCTAACAATAACGCTAACCCTAACCCTAATGCTAACACTAACCCTAACCCTAACCCTAACGCTAACCCTAACCCTAACCCTAATGCTAACCCTAACCCTAACCCTAAAGCTAACCCTAACCCTAACCCTAACCCTAACGCTAACCCTAACCCTAACCCTAACCCTAACCCTAACCCTAACGCTAACGCTAACCCTAACCCTAACCCTAACCCTAACAATAACGCTAACCTAACCCTAACCCTAACTCTAATGCTAACGCTAACCCTAACCCTAACCCTAACGCTAACCCTAACCCTAACCGTAACACTAACCCTAACCCTAACCCTAACGCTAACCCTAACGCTAACCCTAACGCTAACGCTAACCCTAACTCTAACGATAACCCTAACCCTAACCCTAACCCTAACCCTAACCCTAACCCTAAACCTAACGCCAACCCTAACCCTAACCCTAACCCTAACCCTAACCCTAATACTAACCCTAAACCTAATCCTAACCCTAACCCTAAAGCTAACCATAACCCTAAGCCTAACGCTAACCCTAACCCTAATCCTAACCCTAACCCTAACCCTAACCCTAAACCTAAACCTAACCCTAACGCTAAACCTAACCCTAACCCTAACCCTAACCCTAACTCTAACGCTAACCATAACCCTAACCTTAACGCTAACGCCAACCCTAAACCAAACGCTAAACCTAACCCTAACCCTAACCCTAACCCTAACCCTTACCCTAACCCTAACCCTAACCCTACCCCTAAAACTAACGCTAACACTAACCCTAACCCTAACCCTAAACCTAACGCTAACCCTAACCCTAACCCTAACCCTAACCCTCACCCTAACCCTAACCCTAATGCGAACCCTAACCCTAACCCTAACGCTAACCCTAACCCTAACCCTAACCCTAACGCTAACGCTAACCCTAACCCGAACCCAAACCCGAACCATAACACTAACGCTAACGCTAACCCTAACCCTAACCCTAACCCTAACGCTAACCCTAAACCTAATCCTAACCCTAACCCTAACCCTAACCCTAACGCTAACCCTAACCCTAAGCCTAACTCTAACCCTAACCCTAACCCTAACCCTAAACCTAACCATAACCCTAACCCTAACCATAACGCTAAACCTAACCCTAACCCTAACCGTAACCCTAACCCTAACCCAAACCCTAACCCTAACGCTAACCCTAACCCTAACCCTAAACCTAACCCTATCCCTAACCCTAACCCTAACCCTGACGCTAACCCTAACCCTAACCCTAACCCTAACGCTAACCCTAACCCTAAACCTAAACCTAACACTAACACTAACCGTAACCCTAACCCTAACCCTAACGCTAACCCTATCCCTAACCCTAACCCTAAACCTAACCCTCACCCTCACCCTAACCCTAACCCTAACCCTAACGCTAACCCTAACCCTAACCCTAACCCTAACCCTAAACCTAACGCTAATGCTAATCCTAAGCCTAACCATAACGCTAACGCTAACCCTAACCCTAATGCTAACGCTAACCCTAACCCTAACCCTAACGCTAACGCTAACCCTAAACCTAACGCTAGCCCTAACCCAAACCCTAACCCTAAACTTAACCCTAACCCTAACCCTAACCCTAACACTAACCGTAACCCTAACCCTAACACTAACCCTAACGCTAACCCTAACCCTAACCCTAACCCTAAACCTAACCCTAACCCTAACCCTAACGCTAGCCCTAACCCTAACTCTAACCCTAAGCCTAACCCTAACCCTAACGCTAACGCTAACCCTAAACCTAGTCTTAACCCTAACCCTAACCCTAACCCTAACCCTAATCCTAACCTTAACCCTACCCTAACCCTAATCCTAACACTAACCCTAACCCTAATCCTAACCCTAACCCTACCCTAACCCTAATCCTAACACTAACCCTAACGCTAACCCTAACCCTAAACCTAACCCTAAACCTAAACCTAACCCTAACGCTAACGCTAACGCTAAACCTAACCCTAACACAAACCCTAACCCTAATCCTAACCCTAACGCTAACCCTAACCATAACCCTAACCCTAACGCTAACCCTAACCCTAACCCTAACACTAACACTAACCCTTAGGGTACCCCTAAATCTAACCCTAACCCGAACCCTAACCCTAACATTACCCTAACGCTAACCCTAACCCTAACTCTAACGCTAACCCTAACCCTAACCCTAACCCTAACGCTAACCCTAACACTAACCCTAAGGCTAACCCTAACCCTAACGCTAACCCTAAACCTAACCCTAACCCTAACCCTAACCCTAAACCTAACGATAACCCTAACCCTAAACCTAACCCTAATCCTAACCCTAACCCTAACCCTAACGCTAACCCTAACCCTAACCCTAACCCTAAACCTAACCCTAACCCTAACGCTAGCCCTAACCCTAACCATAACCCTAAACCTTACCCTAACCGTAAACCTAACCCTAACCCTAACGCTAACCCTAACCCTAACCCTAACACTAACCCTAACCCTAACCCTAAAACTAACCCTAACGCTAAACCTAACCCTAACCCTAACGCTAACGCTAACCCTAACTCTAACGCTAACCCTAACCCTAACCCTAACCCTAACGCTAACCCTAACCCTAACCCTAACCCTAACCCTAACCCTAACGCTAACCCTAAACCTAATCCTAACCCTAACCCTAACCCTAACTCTAACCCTAACCCTAAGCCTAACGCTAACCCTAACCCTTACCGTAACCCTAACCATAAACCTAAACCTAACCCTAACGCTAAACCTAACCCTAACCCTAACCCTAACCCTAACTCTAACGCTAACCCTAACGTAATCCTAACGCTAACGCCAACCCTAACCCTAACGCTAAACCTAACCCTAACCCTAACCCTAACCCTAACCCTAACCCTAACCCTTCCCTAACCCTAACCCTAACCCTAACCCTAACGCTTACCCTAACCCTAACCCTCACCCTCACCCTAACCCTAACACAAATGCTAACCCTAACCCTAACCCTAAACCTAACGCTAACCCTAACCCTAACCCTAACCCTAACGCTAACGCTAACCCTAACCCGAACCTGAACCCGAACCATAACACTAACGCTAACCCTAACCCTAACCCTAACCCTAACGCTAACCCTAAACCTAATCCTAACCGTAACCCTAACCCTAACACTAACGCTAACCCTAACCCTAAGCCTAACGCTAACCCTAACCCTAACCCTAACCCTAAACCTAAACCTAACCCTAACCCTAACGCTAAACCTAACCCTAACCCTAACCGTAACCCTAACCCTAACCCTAACCCAAACCCTAACCCTAACGCTAACCCTAAGCCTAACCCTAAACCTAACCCTAACCCTAACCCTAACCCTGACGCTAACCCTAACCCTAACCCTAACCCTAACGCTAACCCTAACCCTAAACCTAAACCTAACACTTACACTAACCGTAACCCTAACCCTAACCCTAACGCTAACCCTATCCCTAACCCTAAACCTAAACCTAACCCTCACCCTCACCCTAACCCTAACCCTAACACTAACGCTAACCCTAACCCTAACCCTAACCCTAACCCTAACGCTAACCCTAACTCTAACCCTAACGCTAACCCTAACCCTAACGCTAATGCTAAACCTAACCCTAACCATAACGCTAACGCTAACCCTAACCCTAATGCTAACGCTAACCCTAACCCTAACCCTAACCCTAACGCTAACCCTAACCCTAACGCTAGCCCTAACCCAAACCCTAACCCTAAACTTAACCCTAACCCTAACACTAACCCTAAGGCTAACCCTAACCCTAACCCTAAACCTAAACCTAACCCTAACCCTAACGCTAACCCTAACCCTAACTCTAACCCTAAGCCTAAACCTAACCCTAACGCTAACGCTAACGCTAACCCTAACCCTAGCCTTAACACTAACCCTAACCCTAACACTAACCCTAACCCTAAACCTAAACCTAACACTAACACTAACCGTAACCCTAACCCTAACCCTAACGCTAACCCTACCCCCAACCCTAACCCTAATCCTAACCCTAACCCGACCCTAACCCTAACCCGAACCCTAAACCTAACGCTAACCCTAACCCTAACCCTAACCCTAAACCTAACCCTAACGCTAACGCTAACCCTAACCATAACCCTAACCCTAACCCTAATCCTAACCCTAACGCTAACCCTAACCCTAACCCTAACCCTAACCCTAACACTAACCCTTACGGTAACCCTAAATCTAACCCTAATCCTAACCCTAACCCTCACCCTAACCCTAAGGCTAATGCTAACCCTAAGCCTAACCCTAACCCTAACATTACCCTAACGCTAACCCTAACCCTAACTCTAACGCTAACCCTAACCCTAACCCTAACCCTAACGCTAACCCTAACACTAACCCTAATGCTAACCCTAACCCTAACGCTAACCCTAAACCTAACCCTAACCCTAACACTAACCCTAAACCTAATGATAACCCTAACCCTAACCCTAACCCTAATCCCAACCCTAATCCTAACCCTAACGCTAACCCTAACCCTAACCCTAAACCTAAACCTAACCCTAACCCTAACGCTAGCCCTAACCCTAACCATAACCTTAAACCTAACCCTAACCGTAAACCTAACCCTAACCCTAACCCTAACCCTAACTCCAACCCTAACCCTAACCATAACCCTAACCCTAACACTAACCCTATCCCTAACCCTAAACCTAACACTAACCCTAACGCTAATGCTAACCCTAACCCTAACCCTAACCCTAAACCTAACCCTAACACTAACCCTAACCCTAACCCTAACCCTAACGCTAACCCAACTCTAACCCTAACGCTAACCCTAACCCTAACCCTAACCATAATGCTAACCGTAACCCTAACCCTAACCCTAACCCTAACCCTAACCCTAACCCTAACCCTAACGCTAACCCTAACCCTAACCCTAACGCTAAACCTAACCCTAACCCTAACCCTAACGCTAACCCTAAACCTAACGCTAACCCTAACCCTCACCCTAACTTGAACCCTAACCCTAACCCTAACCCTAACCCTAAACCTAACCCTAACCCTAACCCTAACCCTAACCCTAACGTTAACACTAACCCTAACCCTAACGCTAGCCCTAACCCTAACCCTAACCCTAACCCTAACGCTAACACTAACCCTAACCCTAACGCTAACCCTAACCCTAACCCTAACCCTAACCCTAACGCTAACCCTAACCCTAACCCTAACCTTAACACTAACGCTAACGCTAACCCTAACCCTAACCCTAACCCTAACAATAACGCTAATCCTAACCCTAACCCTAACCCTAATGCTAAAGCTAACCCTAACCCTAACCCTAACGCTAACCCTAACCCTAACCATAACCCTAACCCTAATGCTAACCCTAACCCTAACCCTAACGCTAACACTATCCCTAACCCTAACCCTAACCCTAACCCTAACGCTAACCCTAACCCTAACCGTAAACCTAACGCTAACGCTAACCCTAACCCTAACACTAACGCTAACCCTAAACCTGACCCTAACACTAACCCTAAACCTAACCCTACCGCTAACCCTAACCCTAACCCTAACGCTAACGCTAACCCTAACTCTAAAGCTAACCCTAACCATAACCCTAATCCTAAAACTAACCCTAAACCTAATCCTAACCCTAACCCTAACCCTAACGCTAAACCTAACCCTAAGCCTAACGCTAACCCTAACACTAACCCTAACCCTTACCCTAACCCTAACCCTAAACCTAAACCTAACCCTAACGCTAAACCTAACCCTAACCCTAACTCTAACGCTAACCCTAACCCTAAGCCTAACGCTAAAGCAAACCCTAACCCTAACGCTAAACCTAACCCTAACCCTAACCTTTACCCTAACCCTAACCCTAACCCTAAAACTAACGCTAACCCTAACCCTAACCCTAACCCTAACCCTAACGCTTACCCTAACCCTAACCCTAACCCTAACCCTCACCCTAACCCTAACCCTAATGCTAACCCTAACCCTAACCCTAACCCTAACGCTAACCCTAACTCTAACCCTAACCCTAACCCTAACGCTAACCCTAAACCTAATCCTAACCCTAACATTAACCCTAACCCTAACGCTAACCCTTACCCTAAGCCTAACGCTAACCCTAACCCTAAGCCTAAACCTAACCCTAAACCTATCCCTAACCCTAACGCTAAACCTAACCCTAACCCTAACCGTAACCCTAACCCTAACCCTAACCCTAACCCTAACCCAAACCCTAACCCTAACGCTAACCCTAACCCTAACCCTAAACCTAACCCTAACCCTAACCCTGACGCTAACCCTAACCCTAACCCTAACCCTAACCCTAACCCTAACGCTAACCCTAAACCTAATCCTAACCCTAACCCTAACCCTAACTCTAACCCTAACCCTAAGCCTAACGCTAACCCTAACCCTTACCGTAACCCTAACCATAAACCTAAACCTAACCCTAACGCTAAACCTAACCCTAACCCTAACCCTAACCCTAACTCTAACGCTAACCCTAACGTAATCCTAACGCTAACGCCAACCCTAACCCTAACGCTAAACCTAACCCTAACCCTAACCCTAACCCTAACCCTAACCCTAACCCTTCCCTAACCCTAACCCTAACACTAACCCTAACGCTTACCCTAACCCTAACCCTCACCCTCACCCTAACCCTAACACAAATGCTAACCCTAACCCTAACCCTAAACCTAACGCTAACCCTAACCCTAACCCTAACCCTAACGCTAACGCTAACCCTAACCCGAACCTGAACCCGAACCATAACACTAACGCTAACCCTAACCCTAACCCTAACCCTAACGCTAACCCTAAACCTAATCCTAACCCTAACCCTAACCCTAACACTAACGCTAACCCTAACCCTAAGCCTAACGCTAACCCTAACCCTAACCCTAACCCTAAACCTAAACCTAACCCTAACCCTAACGCTAAACCTAACCCTAACCCTAACCGTAACCCTAACCCTAACCCTAACCCAAACCCTAACCCTAACGCTAACCCTAAGCCTAACCCTAAACCTAACCCTAACCCTAACCCTAACCCTGACGCTAACCCTAACCCTAACCCTAACCCTAACGCTAACCCTAACCCTAAACCTAAACCTAACACTTACACTAACCGTAACCCTAACCCTAACCCTAACGCTAACCCTATCCCTAACCCTAAACCTAAACCTAACCCTCACCCTCACCCTAACCCTAACCCTAACACTAACGCTAACCCTAACCCTAACCCTAACCCTAACCCTAACGCTAACCCTAACTCTAACCCTAACGCTAACCCTAACCCTAACGCTAATGCTAATCCTAACCCTAACCATAACGCTAACGCTAACCCTAACCCTAATGCTAACGCTAACCCTAACCCTAACCCTAACCCTAACGCTAACCCTAACCCTAACGCTAGCCCTAACCCAAACCCTAACCCTAAACTTAACCCTAACCCTAACACTAACCCTAAGGCTAACCCTAACCCTAACCCTAAACCTAAACCTAACCCTAACCCTAACGCTAACCCTAACCCTAACTCTAACCCTAAGCCTAAACCTAACCCTAACGCTAACGCTAACGCTAACCCTAACCCTAGCCTTAACACTAACCCTAACCCTAACACTAACCCTAACCCTAAACCTAAACCTAACACTAACACTAACCGTAACCCTAACCCTAACCCTAACGCTAACCCTACCCCCAACCCTAACCCTAATCCTAACCCTAACCCGACCCTAACCCTAACCCGAACCCTAAACCTAACGCTAACCCTAACCCTAACCCTAACCCTAAACCTAACCCTAACGCTAACGCTAACCCTAACCATAACCCTAACCCTAACCCTAATCCTAACCCTAACGCTAACCCTAACCCTAACCCTAACCCTAACCCTAACACTAACCCTTACGGTAACCCTAAATCTAACCCTAATCCTAACCCTAACCCTCACCCTAACCCTAAGGCTAATGCTAACCCTAAGCCTAACCCTAACCCTAACATTACCCTAACGCTAACCCTAACCCTAACTCTAACGCTAACCCTAACCCTAACCCTAACCCTAACGCTAACCCTAACACTAACCCTAATGCTAACCCTAACCCTAACGCTAACCCTAAACCTAACCCTAACCCTAACACTAACCCTAAACCTAATGATAACCCTAACCCTAACCCTAACCCTAATCCCAACCCTAATCCTAACCCTAACGCTAACCCTAACCCTAACCCTAAACCTAAACCTAACCCTAACCCTAACGCTAGCCCTAACCCTAACCATAACCTTAAACCTTACCCTAACCGTAAACCTAACCCTAACCCTAACCCTAACCCTAACTCCAACCCTAACCCTAACCATAACCCTAACCCTAACACTAACCCTATCCCTAACCCTAAACCTAACACTAACCCTAACGCTAATGCTAACCCTAACCCTAACCCTAACCCTAAACCTAACCCTAACACTAACCCTAACCCTAACCCTAACCCTAACGCTAACCCAACTCTAACCCTAACGCTAACCCTAACCCTAACCCTAACCATAATGCTAACCGTAACCCTAACCCTAACCCTAACCCTAACCCTAACCCTAACCCTAACCCTAACGCTAACCCTAACCCTAACCCTAAAGCTAAACCTAACCCTAACCCTAACCCTAACGCTAACCCTAAACCTAACGCTAACCCTAACCCTCACCCTAACTTGAACCCTAACCCTAACCCTAACCCTAACCCTAAACCTAACCCTAACCCTAACCCTAACCCTAACCCTAACGTTAACACTAACCCTAACCCTAACGCTAGCCCTAACCCTAACCCTAACCCTAACCCTAACGCTAACACTAACCCTAACCCTAACGCTAACCCTAACCCTAACCCTAACCCTAACCCTAACGCTAACCCTAACCCTAACCCTAACCTTAACACTAACGCTAACGCTAACCCTAACCCTAACCCTAACCCTAACAATAACGCTAATCCTAACCCTAACCCTAACCCTAATGCTAAAGCTAACCCTAACCCTAACCCTAACGCTAACCCTAACCCTAACCATAACCCTAACCCTAATGCTAACCCTAACCCTAACCCTAACGCTAACACTATCCCTAACCCTAACCCTAACCCTAACCCTAACGCTAACCCTAACCCTAACCGTAAACCTAACGCTAACGCTAACCCTAACCCTAACACTAACGCTAACCCTAAACCTGACCCTAACACTAACCCTAAACCTAACCCTACCGCTAACCCTAACCCTAACCCTAACGCTAACGCTAACCCTAACTCTAAAGCTAACCCTAACCATAACCCTAATCCTAAAACTAACCCTAAACCTAATCCTAACCCTAACCCTAACCCTAACGCTAAACCTAACCCTAAGCCTAACGCTAACCCTAACACTAACCCTAACCCTTACCCTAACCCTAACCCTAAACCTAAACCTAACCCTAACGCTAAACCTAACCCTAACCCTAACTCTAACGCTAACCCTAACCCTAAGCCTAACGCTAAAGCAAACCCTAACCCTAACGCTAAACCTAACCCTAACCCTAACCTTTACCCTAACCCTAACCCTAACCCTAAAACTAACGCTAACCCTAACCCTAACCCTAACCCTAACCCTAACGCTTACCCTAACCCTAACCCTAACCCTAACCCTCACCCTAACCCTAACCCTAATGCTAACCCTAACCCTAACCCTAACCCTAACGCTAACCCTAACTCTAACCCTAACCCTAACCCTAACGCTAACCCTAAACCTAATCCTAACCCTAACATTAACCCTAACCCTAACGCTAACCCTTACCCTAAGCCTAACGCTAACCCTAACCCTAAGCCTAAACCTAACCCTAAACCTATCCCTAACCCTAACGCTAAACCTAACCCTAACCCTAACCGTAACCCTAACCCTAACCCTAACCCTAACCCTAACCCAAACCCCAACCCTAACGCTAACCCTAACCCTAACCCTAAACCTAACCCTAACCCTAACCCTGACGCTAACCCTAACCCTAACCCTAACCCTAACCATAACCCTAAACCTAACCCTCACCCTCACCCTAACCCTAACCCTAACCCTAACGCTAACCCTAACCCTAACCCTAACCCTAACCCCAACGCTAACCCTAACTCTAACCCTAACGCTAACCCTAACCCTAACCCTAACCCTAACGCTAATGCTAATCCTAACCCTAACCATAACGCTAACGCTAACATTAACCCTAATGCTAACGCTAACCCTAAACCTAACCCTAACCCTAACGCTAACGCTAACCCTAACCTAACGCTAACCCTAACCCAAACCCTAACCCTAAACTTAACCCTAACCCTAACACTAACACTAACACTAACCGTAACCCTAACCCTAACACTAACCATAACGCTAACCCTAACCCTAACCCTAACCCTAACCCTAAACCTAACCCTAACCCTAACCCTAACACTAACCCTAACCCTAACTCTAACCCTAAGCCTAACCCTAACCCTAATGCTAACGCTAACCCTAACCCTAGTCTTAACCCTAACCCTAACACTAACACTAACACTAACGCTAACCCTACCCCTAAACCTAAACCTAACACTAACACTAACCGTAACCCTAACCCTAACCCTAACGCTAACCCTATCCCTAACCCTAACCCTAACCCTAAAGCTAACCCTAACCCTAACACTAACCCTAACTCTAACCCTAACCCTAACCCTAATCCTAACGCTAACGCTAACCCTAATCATACCCTAACCTTAACCCTAACGCTAACCCTAACCCTAACCCTAACCCTAACGCTAAGGCTAACCCTAACCCTAACACTAACGCTAACCCTAACCCTAACCCTAATGCTAACCCTAACCCTAACCCTAACCCTAAAGCTAACGCTAACCCTAACCCTAACGCTAAACCTAACCCAAACCCTAAACCTAACCCTAACCCTAACCGAAAGCCTAACCCTAACCCTAACCCTAATGCTAAACATAACACTAACCCTAACCCTAACCCTAAACCTAATCCTAACCCTAACGCTAACCCTAACCCTAAACCTAACCCTAACCCTAACCCTAAGCCTAAGCCTAACCCTAACCCTAACCCTAACCCTAACGCTAACGCTAACCCTAACCCTAACCCTAACGCTAATGCTAAACCTAACCCTAACGCTAACGCTAACGCTAACCCTAACCCTAATGCTAACGCTAAACCTAACCCTAACCCTAACCCTAACCCTAACCCTAACCCTAACCTAAGCCTAACCCTAACGCTAACCCTAACCCTAACCCTAACCCTAACGCTAAACCGAGCCCTAACGCTAACCGTAACCCTAAACCTAACACTAACGCTAACCCTAACCCTAACCCTAATCCTAACCCTAACGCTAACCCTAAACCTAACACTAACACTAACACTAACC
>NW_027457678.1:1625000-1632500 GCF_050624435.1 Tenrec ecaudatus | reverse complement strand
CCTAACTCTAACCCTAATCCTAACCCTAACGCTAACGCTAACCCTAACTCTAACCCTAACTGTAACCCTAACCCTAACGCTAACCCTAACCCTAACCCTAACCCTAACCCTAACGCTAACGCTAACGCTAACCCTAAACCTAACCCGAGCCCGAACCATAACCCTAACCCTAACGCTAACCCTAACCCTAACCCTAACCCTAAACCTAACCCTAAACCTAACCCTAACGCTAACCCTAACCCTAACCCTAACCCTAACCCTAACCCTAACGCTAACCCTAACCCTAACCCTAACCCTAACGCTAAGGCTAACCCTAACCCTAACCCTAACACTAACCCTAACCCTAACGCTAACCCTCACCCTAACCCTCACCCTAACCCTAAACCTAACCCTAACCCTAACCCTAACCCTAACGCTAACCCTAACCCTAACCCTAACCCTAACGCTAACGCTAACCCTAACCCTAACGCTAACACTAACCCTAACCCTAACGCTAACCCTCACCCTAACCCTCAACCTAAACCTAAACCTAACCCTAACCCTAACCCTAACGCTAACCCTAACCCTAACCCTAACGCTAACGCTAACCCTAAACCTAACCCTACCCCTAACCCTAACGCTAACGCTAATCCTAACCCTAACCTTAACGCTAACGCTAACCCTAACCATAACGCTAACACTAACCCTAACCCTAACCCTAAACCTAAACCTAACCCTAACCCTATCCCTAACGCTAACGCTAACCCTAACCCTAAACCTAACGCTAACCCTAAACCTAACCCTAACCCGAACCCTAACCCTAACGCTAACCCTAACCCTAACCCTAACACTAACACTAACCTTAACGGTAACCCTAACCCTAACCCTAACCCTAACCCTAAGGCTAATGTTAACCCTAACCCTAACCTTAACCCTAAACCTAACCCTAAACCTAAACCTAACGCTAACACTAACCCTAACCCTAAACCTAACGCTAACCCTAACCCTAACCCTAACCCTAACGCTAACGCTAACGCTAACCCTAACCCTAACCCTAACACTAACCCTAACCCTAACGCTAACCCTCACCCTAACCCTCACCCTAACCCTAAACCTAACCCTAACCCTAACGCTAACGCTAATCCTAACCCTAACCTTAACGCTAACGCTAACCCTAACCATAACGCTATCACTAACCCTAACCCTGACCCTAACACTAACCCTAACCCTAAACCTAACCCTAACCCTAACCCTAACCCTATCCCTAACGCTAACGCTAACGTTAACCCTAACCCTAACCCTAACCCTAACCCTAACGCTAACCCTAACCCTAACCTAACCCTAACGCTAACACTAACCCTAACCCTAACCCTAACACTAACCTTAACGGTAACCCTAACATTAACCCTGACCCTAACCCTAAGGCTAATGTTAACCCTAACCCTAACCCTAACCCTAAACCTAACCCTAAACCTAACCCTAACGCTAAACCTAACCCTAACCCTGACCCTAACGCTAACCCTGACCCTAACCCTAACCCTAACCCTAACCCTAACACTAACCCTAACTCTAACGCTAACCCTCACCCTAACCCTAACCCTAACCCTAAACCTAACCTTAACCCTAACCCTAACCCTAAACCTAACGCTAAACCTAACCCTATCCCTAACCCTAACCCTAACCTAACCCTAACGCTAACCCTAACCCTAAATCTAACCCTAACTCTAACCCTAACCCTAACCCTAACCCTAACGCTAACGCTAATCCTAACCCTAACCCTAACCCTAACCCTAACGCTAACCCTAATCCTAACCCTAGCCCTAACCCTAACCCTAACCCTAAACCTAACCCTAACCCTAACCATAACGCTAACACTAACCCTAACCCTAACCCTAACCCTAAACCTAATCCTAACCCTAACCCTAACGCAAACCTAACCCAAACCCTAACCCTAAAGCTAACCCTAACCCTAACCCTAAAGCTAACCCTAACCCTAACGCTAACCCTAACCCTAACCCTAACCCTAACGATAACCCTAACCCTAACCCTAACCCTAACCATAAACCTAACCCTAACCCTAACCCTAACCCTAACCCTAACCCTAGCCCTAACCCTAAACCTAACCCTAACCCTAAAGCTAACCCTAACCCTAACCTTAACCCTAACCGTAAACCGAACCCTAAACCTAAACCTAACCCTAACCCTAACCCTAACACTAACCCTATACCTAACCCTAATCCTAACCCTAACCCTAACGCTAACCCTAACCCTAACCCTAAACCTAACCCTAACGCTAACCCTAACCCTAACCCTAACCCTAACGCTAAATGAACCCTAACGCTAACCCTAACCCTAACCCTAACCCTAATGCTAACCCTAACCCTAACCCTAACCCTAACTCTAACCCTAACCCTAACCCTTACCCTAACGCTAACCCAACCCTAACCCTAACCCCAAACCTAACCCTAACGCTAACCCTAACGCTAACCCTAACCCTAACCCTAACCCTAACCCTAACGCTAACCCAAAACCTAACCCTAACCCTAACCCTAACACTAACGCTAACCCTGATCCTAAGCCTAACGCTAACCCTAACCCTAAACCTACCCCTAACCCTAAACCTAACCCTAACGCTAAACCTAACCCTAACCCTAAACCTAACCCTAACCCAAACCGTAACCCTAACCCTAACCCTAACCATAACCATAACCCTAACGCTAACCCTAACCCTAACCATAAACCTAACCCTAACCCTAACCCTGACCCTAACCCTAACCCTAATCCTAACCCTAACCCTAACCCTAACCCTAAACCTAACCCTCACCCTAACCCTAACCCTAACCCTAACGCTAACCCTAACACTAACCCTAACCCTAACGCTAACGCTAACCCTAACTCTAAATCTAACGCTAACCCTAACCCTAACCCTAACCCTAACCCTAACGCTAACGCTAAACCTAACCCCAACCATAACGCTAACGCTAACCCTAACCCTAATGCTAACGCTAACCCTAACCCTAACCCTAACCCTAATCCTAACCCTAACACTAACCCTAACCCTAACCCTAACGCTAGCACTAACCCTAACCCTATCGCTAACCCTAACCCTAACCCTAAATCTAATCCTAACCCTAACCCTAACCCTAACGCTAACGTTAATGCTAACCCTAACCCTAACCCTAACGCTAACCCTAACCCTAACGCTAACGCTAACCCTAACACTAACCCTAACCCTAACCCTAAAGCTAACGCTAACCCTAACCCTAACCCTAACCCTAATCCTAACCCTAACCCTAACCCTAACCCTAACGCTAACCCTAACCCTAACTCTAACCCTAACCTTAACCCAAACCCTAACCCTATCGCTAACGCTAACCCTAACCCTAACCCTGACCCTAACGCTAACACTAACCCTAACCCTAATGCTAACACTAACCCTAACCCTAACCCTAACGCTAACCGTAACCCTAACCCTAATCCTAACCCTAACCCTAACGCTAACCGTAACCCTAATCCTAAACCTAACCCTAACCCTAACCCTAACGCTAACCCTAATCCTAACCCTAACCCTAACCCTAACCCTAACCATAACGCTAACGCTAACCCTAACCCTAACGCTACCCTAATCCTAAACCTAACCCTAACCCTATCTCTAACCCTAACCCTAACCCTAATGCTAACCCTAACTCTTACCCTAACCGTAACCCTAACGCTAACCCTAACCCTTACTCTAACGCTAACCCTAACGCTAACGCTAAACCAAAACCTAACCCTAACCATAACCCTAACCCTAACCCTAACACAAACCCTAACCCTAACCCTAACGCTAACCCTAATGCTAACCCTAACCCTAACCCTAACCCTAACCCTAACGCTAACCCTAACCCTAACCCTAACGCTAACCCTAACCCTAACCTTAACCCTAACGCTAACGCTAACCCTAAACCTAATGCTAACCCTAACCCTAACACTAACCCTTACCCTAACGCTAAACCTAACCCTAACCCTAACCCTAATCCTAACCCTAACCCTAAGAATAACGCTAACCCTAACGCTAACCCTAACCCTAACCCTAACGCTAACCCAAAACATAACCCTAATCCTAACACTAACGCTAACCCTTATCCTAAGCCTAATGCTAACCCTAACCCTAACCCTAAACCTAACCCTAACCCTAACACTAACCCTAACGCTAACCCTAACCCTAACCCTAACCCTAACCCTAACCCTAACCCTAACCCAAACCCTAACCCTAACCCTAACCCTAACCATAACCCTAACGCTAACCCTAACCCTAACCCTAATCCTAACCCTAACCCAAAACCTAACCCTAACCCTAAACCTAACCCTCACCCTAACCCTAAACCTAACCCTAACGCTAACCCTAACCCTAAACATAACCCTAACCCTAACGCTAACCCTAACTCTTACTCTAACGCTAACCCTAACCCTAACCCTAACCCTAACCCTAACGCTAACGCTAAACCTAACCCTAACCATAACGCTAACGCTAACCCTAACCCTAATGCTAACGCTAACCCTAACCCGAACCCTAACCCTAACCCTAACCCTAACCCTAACACTAACCCTAACCCTAACCCTAACGCTAACCCTAAACCTAACCCTAACCCTAACCCTAACGCTAACCCAAACCCTAACCCTAACGCTAACCCTAACCCTAACCCTAACCCTAACTCTAATCCTAACCCTAACCCTAACCCTAACGCTAACGCTAACCCTAACCCTAACCCTAACCCTAACGCTAACCCTAACCCTAACGCTAACGCTAACCCTAACCCTAACCCTAACCCTAACCCTAACCCTAACCCTAACCCTAAAGCTAACGCTAACCCTAACCCTAACCCTAACCCTAATCCTAACCCTAAACCTAACGCTAACCCTAACCCTTACCCTAACCCTAACCCTAAACCTAACGCTAAACCTAACCCTAACCCTAACCCTAAACCAAACGCTAACCCTAACCCTAACTCTAACCCTAACTCTAACCCTAACCCTAACCCAAACCCTAACCCTATCGCTAACGCTACCCCTAACCCTAACCCTAACCCTAACAATAACACTAACCCTAACCCTAACCCTAACGCTAACGCTAACCCTAACCCTAACGCTAACCCTAACCCTAACCGTAACCCTACCCTAAACCTAACGCTAACCCTAACCCTATCCCTAAACCTAACCCTAACCCTAACCCTAACGCTAACCCTAATCCTAACCCTAACCCTAACCCTAACCCTAACCCTATACCTAACGCTAACGCTAACCCTAACCCTAACGCTAACCCTAACCCTAACCCTAACCCTAACCCTAACCCTAACGCTAACCCTACCCCTAACCCTAACGCTAACGCTAATCCTAACCCTAACCTTAACGCTAACGCTAACCCTAACCATAACGCTAACACTAACCCTAACCCTAACCCTAAACCTAAACCTAACCCTAACCCTATCCCTAACGCTAACGCTAACCCTAACCCTAAACCTAACGCTAACCCTAAACCTAACCCTAACCCGAACCCTAACCCTAACGCTAACCCTAACCCTAACCCTAACACTAACACTAACCTTAACGGTAACCCTAACCCTAACCCTAACCCTAACCCTAAGCCTAATGTTAACCCTAACCCTAACCTTAACCCTAAACCTAACCCTAAACCTAAACCTAACGCTAACACTAACCCTAACCCTAACCCTAACGCTAACCCTAACCCTAACCCTAACCCTAACGCTAACGCTAACGCTAACCCTAACCCTAACCCTAACACTAACCCTAACCCTAACGCTAACCCTCACCCTAACCCTCACCCTAACCCTAAACCTAACCCTAACCCTAACCCTAACGCTAACCCTAACCCTAACCCTAACCCTATCGCTAACCCTAACCCTACCCCTAACCCTAACGCTAACGCTAATCCTAACCCTAACCTTAACGCTAACGCTAACCCTAACCATAACGCTATCACTAACCCTAACCCTGACCCTAACACTAACCCTAACCCTAAACCTAACCCTAACCCTAACCCTAACCCTATCCCTAACGCTAACGCTAACGCTAACCCTAACCCTAACCCTAACCCTAACCCTAACGCTAACCCTAACCCTAACCTAACCCTAACGCTAACACTAACCCTAACCCTAACCCTAACACTAACCTTAACGGTAACCCTAACATTAACCCTGACCCTAACCCTAAGGCTAATGTTAACCCTAACCCTAACCCTAACCCTAAACCTAACCCTAAACCTAACCCTAACGCTAAACCTAACCCTAACCCTGACCCTAACGCTAACCCTGACCCTAACCCTAACCCTAACCCTAACCCTAACACTAACGCTAACGCTAACCCTAACCCTAACCCTAACACTAACCCTAACTCTAACGCTAACCCTCACCCTAACCCTAACCCTAACCCTAAACCTAACCTTAACCCTAACCCTAACCCTAAACCTAACGCTAAACCTAACCCTATCCCTAACCCTAACCCTAACCTAACCCTAACGCTAACCCTAACCCTAAATCTAACCCTAACTCTAACCCTAACCCTAACCCTAACCCTAACGCTAACGCTAATCCTAACCCTAACCCTAACCCTAACCCTAACGCTAACCCTAATCCTAACCCTAGCCCTAACCCTAACCCTAAACCTAACCCTAACCCTAACCATAACGCTAACACTAACCCTAACCCTAACCCTAACCCTAAACCTACTCCTAAACCTAACCCTAACGCAAACCTAACCCAAACCCTAACCCTAAAGCTAACCCTAACCCTAACCCTAAAGCTAACCCTAACCCTAACGCTAACCCTAACCCTAACCCTAACCCTAACGATAACCCTAACCCTAACCCTAACCCTAACCATAAACCTAACCCTAACCCTAACCCTAACCCTAACCCTAGCCCTAACCCTAAACCTAACCCTAACCCTAAAGCTAACCCTAACCCTAACCTTAACCCTAACCGTAAACCGAACCCTAAACCTAAACCTAACCCTAACCCTAACCCTAACACTAACCCTATACCTAACCCTAATCCTAACCCTAACCCTAACGCTAACCCTAACCCTAACCCTAAACCTAACCCTAACGCTAACCCTAACCCTAACCCTAACCCTAACCCTAATGCTAACCCTAACCCTAACCCTAACCCTAACTCTAACCCTAACCCTAACCCTTACCCTAACGCTAACCCAACCCTAACCCTAACCCCAAACCTAACCCTAACGCTAACCCTAACGCTAACCCTAACCCTAACCCTAACCCTAACCCTAACGCTAACCCAAAACCTAACCCTAACCCTAACCCTAACACTAACGCTAACCCTGATCCTAAGCCTAACGCTAACCCTAACCCTAAACCTAACCCTAACCCTAAACCTAACCCTAACGCTAAACCTAACCCTAACCCTAAACCTAACCCTAACCCAAACCGTAACCCTAACCCTAACCCTAACCATAACCATAACCCTAACGCTAAACCTAACCCTAACCATAAACCTAACCCTAA
>NW_027457678.1:1602500-1615000 GCF_050624435.1 Tenrec ecaudatus | reverse complement strand
CCCTGACCTAACAGTAACCCTAATGCTAACCCTAACCCTAACTCTAACCCTAACCCTAAGGCTAACGCTAACCCTAACCCTAACACTAACCCTATCCCTAACCCTAAACCTAAACCTAACTCTAACCTTAACGCTAACCCTAAACCTAACCCTAACTCTAACCCTAACCCTAATGCTAACCCTAACCCTAAACCTAACCCTAACCCTAACGCTAACCCTACCCCTAACCCTAACCCTAACCCTAAAGCTAACACTAACCCTAACCCTAACGCTATCCCTAACCCTAACCCTAACCCTAACTCTAATCCTAACCCTAACCCTAACCCTAACCTTAACGCTAACCCTAACCCTAACCCTAACTCTAACCCTAACCTTAACCCTAATGCTAACCCTAGCCCTAAACCTAACCCTAACCCTAACGCTAACCCTAACCCTAACCCTAACCCTAACCCTAAACCTAACCCTAACCCTAACGCTAACCCTAACGCTAACGCTAACCCTAACCCTAACCCTAATCCTAACGCTAACCCTAACCCTAACGCTAACACTAACCCTAACCCTAACCGTAATACTAACCCTAACCCTAAACCTAACCCTAAAGCTAACGCTAACCCTAAACCTAACCCTAACCCTAATCCTAACACTAAACCTAACGCTAACCCTAACCCTAACCCTAACCCTAAACCTAACGCTAAACCTAACCCTAACCCTAACCCTAACCCTAACGCTAACCCTAACCCTAAATCTAACCCTAACTCTAACCCTAACCCTAACCCAAACCCTAACCCTATCGCTAACGCTAACCCTAACCCTAACCCTACCACTAACACTAACCCTAACCCTAACCCTAACGCTAACGCAAACGCTAACCCTAACCCTAACCCTAACGCTAACCCTAACCCTAACCCTAACCCTAACGCTAACCCTAACCCTAACCCTAAACCTAACCCTAACCCTTACCCTAACGCTAACCATAATCCTAACCCTAACCCTAACCCTAACCCTAACCCTAACCATTACCCAAACCCTAACCCTAACGCTAACCCTAACCCTAACCCTAACCCTAACCCTAAAGCTAACCCTAACCCTAACCCTAACCCTAACAGTAAACCTAACCCTAACCCTAAACCTAACCCTAACCCTAACCCTAACCCTAACACTAACCCTATCCCTAACCCTAATCCTAACCCTAACCCTAACGCTAACGCTAACCCTAACCCTAACCCTAACCCTAACCCTAACCCTAACGCTAACTGAACCCTAACGCTAACCCTAACCCTAACCCTAACCCTAATGCTAACCCTAACCCTAACCCTAACTCTAACCCTAACCCTAACCCTTACCCTAACGCTAACCCTAACCCTAACCCTAACCCCAAACCTAACCCTATCGCTAACCCTAATGCTAACCATAACCCTAACCCTAACCCTAACCCTAAGGCTAACCCAAAACCTAACCCTAACCCTAACCCTAACCCTAACACTAACGCTAACCCTGATCCTAAGCCTAACGCTAACCCTAACCCTAACCCTAAACCTAACCCTAACCCTAACGCTAAACCTAACCCTAACCCTAACCCTAACCCTAACCCAAACCCTAACCCTAACCCTAACCCTAACCATAACCATAACCCTAACGCTAACCCTAACCCTAACCCTAAACCTAACCCTAACCCTAACCCTGACTCTAACCCTAACCCTAATCCTAACCCTAACCCTAACCCTAACCCTAAACCTAACCCTCACCCTTACCCTAACCCTAACCCTAACGCTAACCCTAACCCTAACCCTAACCCTAACCCTAACGCTAACGCTAACCCTAATTCTAACTCTAACGCTAACCCTAACCCTAACCCTAACGCTAACGCTAAACCTAACCCCAACCATAACGCTAACGCTAACCCTAACCCTAATGCTAACGCTAACCCTAACCCTAACCCTAACCCTAACACTAACCCTAACTCTAATCCTAACCCTAACCCTAACCCTAACGCTAACGTTAACGCTAACCCTAACCCTAACCCTAATTCTAACCCTAACCCTAACGCTAACGCTAACCCTAACCCTAACCCTAACCCTAACGCTAACCGTAACCCTAATCCTAAACCTAACCCTAACCCTAACCCTAACGCTAACCCTAATCCTAACCCTAACCCTAACCCTAACCCTAACCCTAACGCTAACGCTAACCCTAACCCTAACGCTAACCCTAACCCTAAACCTAACCCTAACCCTATCTCTAAACCTAACCCTAACCCTAACGCTAACCCTAACTCTTACCCTAACCCTAACCCTAACGCTAACCCTAACCCTAACTCTAACGCTAACCCTAACGCTAATGCTAAACCTAAACCTAACCCTAACCATAACCCTAACCCTAACCCTAACCCTAACGCAAACCCTAACCCTAACCCTAACCCTAACCCTAACCCTAACCCTAACGCTAACCCTAATGCTAACCCTAACCCTAACGCTAACCCTAACCCTAACCCTAACGCTAACCCTAACCCTAACCCTAACGCTAACCCTAACCCTAACCTTAACACTAACGCTAACGCTAATCCTAAACCTAACACTAACCCTAACCCTAACCCTTACCCTAACGCTAAACCTAACCCTAACCCTAACCCTAACCCTAAGCCTAAGCCTAACGCTAACCCTAACGCTACCCCTAACCCTAACCCTGACGCTAACCCAAAACATAACCCTAATCCTAACCCTAACCCTAATCCTAACACTAACGCTAACCCTAATCCTAAGCCTAATGCTAACCCTAACCCTAACCCTAAACCTAACCCTAACCCTAACACTAACCCTAACGCTAACCCTAACCCTAACCCTAACCCTAACCCTAACCCTAACCCTAACCCAAACCCTAACCCTAACCCTAACCCTAACCCTAACCATAACCCTAACGCTAACCCTAACCCTTACCCTAAACCTAACCCTAACCCAAACCCTAACCCTAACCCTAAACCTAAACCTCACCCTAACCCTAAACCTAACCCTAACGCTAACACTAACCCTAACCCTAACCCTAACGCTAACGCTAGCCCTAACTCTAACTCTAACGCTAAACCTAACCCTAACCCTAACCCTAACGCTAATGCTAAACCTAACCTTAACCATAACGCTAACCCTAACCCTAATGCTAACGCTAACCCTAACCCGACCCCTAACCCTAACCCTAACCCTAACCCTAACCCTAACCCTAACACTAACCCTAACCCTAACCCTAACGCTAACCCTAACCCTAACCCTAACCCTAAGGCTAACCCTAACCCTAACCCTAACCCTAACCCTAACCCTAACCCTAACCCTAATTCTAATCCTAACCCTAACCCTAACCCTAACGCTAACGCTAACCCTAACCCTAACCCTAACCCTAACGCTAACCCTAACCCTAACGCTAACGCTAACCCTAACCCTAACCCTAACCCTAACCCTAACCCTAAAGCTAACGCTAACCATAACCCTAACCCTAACCCTAATCCTAACCCTAAACCTAACGCTAACCCTAACCCGAACCCTAACCCTAAACCTAACGCTAAACCTAACAATAACCCTTACCCTAACCCAAACGCTAACCCTAACCCTAACTCTAACCCTAACTCTAACCCTAACCCTAACCCTAACCCTATCGCTAACGCTACCCCTAACCCAAACCCTAACCCTAACAATAACACTAACCCTAACCCTAACCCTAACCCTAACGCTAACCCTAACCCTAACCCTAAACCTAACGCTAACCCTAACCCTATCCCTAAACCTAACCCTAACCCTAACCCTAACGCTAACCCTAATCCTAACCCTAACCCTAACCCTAACCCTATACCTAACGCTAACGCTAACCCTAACCCTAACGCTAACCCTAACCCTAACCCTAACCCTAACCCTAACGCTAACCCTAACCCTAAACCTAACCCTAACCCTAACGCTAACCCTTACCCTAACCCTAACCCTAACGCTAACCCTAACACTAACCCTAACCCTAACCATAACCATAACCCTAACCCTAACCCTAACCCTAACCCTAACGCTAACCCTAACCCTAACACTAACCCTAACGCTAACGCTAACCCTAACCCTAACCCTAACGCTAACGCTAACCCTTACCCTAACGCTAACCCTAAACCTAACCCTAACCCTAACCCTACCCCTAACCCTAATGCTAACCCTAACCCTAAACCTAACCATAACCCTGACCTTAACAGTAACCCTAATGCTGACCCTAACCCTAACTCTAACCCTAACCCTAAGGCTAACGCTAACCCTAACCCTAACACTAACCCTATCCCTAACCCTAACCCTAACCCTAACCCTAACGCTAACTGAACCCTAACAATAACCCTAACCCTAACCCTAACCCTAACCCTAACTCTAACCCTAACCCTTAACCTAACGCTAATCCTAACCCTAACCCTAACCCCAACCCTAACCCTAACGCTAACCCTAACGCTAACCCTAACCCTAACCCTAACCCTAACCCTAACGCTAACCCAAAACCTAACCCTAACCCTAACCCTAACCCTAACCCTAACCCTAACCCTAACACTAACCCTAACCCTGATCCTAAGCCTAACGCTAACCCTAACCCTAACGCTAAACTTAACCCTAACCCTAACCCTAACCCTAACGCTAAGCCTAACCCTAACCCTAACCCTAACCCTAACCCAAACCCTAACCATAACCCTAACCATAACCCTAACGCTAAACCTAACCCTAACCCTAAACCTAACCCTAACCCTAACCTTAACCCTGACGCTAACCCAAACCCTAACCCTAACCCTAAACGTAACCCTCACCCTAACCCTAACCCTAACCCTAATCCTAACGCTAACCCTAACCCTAACCCTAACCCTAACGCTAACGCTAACCCTAACTCTAAAACTAACGCTAACCCTAACCCTAAACCTAACCCTAACGCTAACGCTAAAATTAACCCCAACCATAACGCTAACGCTAACCCTAACCCTAATGCTAACGCTAACCCTAACCCTAAACCTAACCCTAACCCTAACACTAACCCTAACCCTAACCCTAACCCTAATGCTAACCCTAACCCTAACCCTATCGCTAACCCTAACCCTAACTCTAATGCTAACCCTAACCCTAACCCTAACGCTAACGCTAACGCTAACCCTAACCCTAACCCTAACGCTAACCCTAACCCTAACGCTAACGCTAACCCTAACACTAACCCTAACCCTAACCCTAACCCTAACCCTAAAGCTAACGCTAACCCTAACCCTAACCCTAATCCTAACCCTAAACGTAACGCTAACCCTAACCCTAACCCTAACCCTAAACCTAACGCTAAACCTAACCCTAACCCTAACCCTAACCCTAACGCTAACCCTAACCCTAACCCTAAACCTAACCCTAACCCTAACCCTAACGCTAACGCTAACCCTAACCCTAAGGCTAACCCTAACCCTAACCCTAACGCTAACCCTAACGCTAACCCTAACCCTAACCCTGACGCTACTGCTAACACTAACTCTAACCCTAACGATAACCCTAACCCTAACCCTAACCCTAACCCTAACGTTAAGGCTAAACCTAACCCTAACCCTAACCCTAATGCTAACGCTGACCCTAAACCTAACGCTAACGCTAACCCTAACACTAACCCTAACCATAATCCTAAACCTAACCCTAACCCTAACGCTAATGCTAACCCTAACCCTAATCCTAACCCTAACGCTAACCCTAACCCTAACCCTAAACCTAACCCTAACCCTAACGCTAAACCTAACCCTAACCGTAACCCTAACTCTAACCCTAACCCAAACCCTAACGCTAACGCTAACCCTAACTCTAACCCTAACTGTAACCCTAACCCTAACGCTAACCCTAACCCTAACCCTAACCCTAACCCTAACGCTAACGCTAACCCTAACCCTAACGCTAACCCTAAACCTAACCCGAGCCCGAACCATAACCCTAACCCTAACCCTAACCCTAACCCTAACCCTAAACCTAACCCTAAACCTAACCCTAACGCTAACCCTAACCCTAACCCTAACCCTAACCCTAACCCTAACCCTAACGCTAACCCTAATCCTAACCCTAACCCTAACACTAACCCTAACTCTAACGCTAACCCTCACCCTAACGCTAACCCTAACCCTAAACCTAACCTTAACCCTAACCCTAAACCTAACGCTAAACCTAACCCTATCCCTAACCCTAACCCTAACCTAACCCTAACGCTAACCCTAACCCTAAATCTAACCCTAACTCTAACCCTAACCCTAACCCTAACCCTAACGCTAACCCTAATCCTAACCCTACCCTAACCCTAACCCTAAACCTAACCCTAACCCTAACCATAACGCTAACACTAACCCTAACCCTAACCCTAACCCTAAACCTAACCCTAACCCTAACCCTAACCCTAACGCAAACCTAACCCAAACCCTAACCCTAAAGCTAACCCTAACCCTAACCCTAAAGCTAACCCTAACCCTAACGCTAACCCTAACCCTAACCCTAACGATAACCCTAACCCTAACCCTAACCCTAGCCCTAAACCTAACCCTAACCCTAACCCTAACCCTAACCCTAACCCTAACCCTATCCCTAACCCTAAACCTAACCCTAACCCTAAAGCTAACCCTAACCCTAACCCTAACCCTAACCCTAACCGTAAACCGAACCCTAAACCTAAACCTAACCCTAACCCTAACCCTAACACTAACCCTATACCTAACCCTAATCCTAACCCTTACCCTAACGCTAACGCTAACCCTAACCCTAACCCTAAACCTAACCCTAACGCTAACCCTAACCCTAACCCTAACCCTAACGCTAACTGAACCCTAACGCTAACCCTAACCCTAACCCTAACCCTAATGCTAACCCTAACCCTAACCCTAACCCTAACTCTAACCCTAACCCTAACCCTTACCCTAACGCTAACCCTAACCCTAACCCTAACCCCAAACCTAACCCTAACGCTAACCCTAACGCTAACCCTAACCCTAACCCTAACCCTAACCCTAACGCTAACCCAAAACCTAACCCTAACCCTAACCCTAACCCTAACCCTAACACTAACGCTAACCCTGATCCTAAGCCTAACGCTAACCCTAACCCTAAACCTAACCCTAACCCTAACCCTAACCCTAACGCTAAACCTAACCCTAACCCTAAACCTAACCCTAACCCAAACCGTAACCCTAACCCTAACCCTAACCCTAACCATAACCATAACCCTAACGCTAACCCTAACCCTAACCATAAACCTAACCCTAACCCTAACCCTGACTCTAACCCTAACCCTAATCCTAACCCTAACCCTAAACCTAACCCTAAACCTAACCCTAAACCTAACCCTCACCCTAACCCTAACCCTAACCCTAACGCTAACCCTAACACTAACCCTAACCCTAACGCTAACGCTAACCCTAACTCTAACTCTAACGCTAACCCTAACCCTAACCCTAACCCTAACCCTAACGCTAACGCTATACCTAACCACAACCATAACACTAACGCTAACCCTAACCCTAATGCTAACGCTAACCCTAACCCTAACCCTAACCCTAACACTAACCCTAACACTAACCCTAACCCTAACCCTAACGCTAGCACTAACCCTAACCCTATCGCTAACCCTAACCCTAACCCTAACTCTAATCCTAACCCTAACCCTAACCCTAACGCTAACGTTAACGCTAACCCTAACCCTAACCCTAACGCTAACCCTAACCCTAACGCTAACGCTAACCCTCACACTAACCCTAACCCTAACCCTAACCCTAATCCTAAAGCTAACGCTAACCCTAACCCTAACCCTAACCCTAATCCTAACCCTAAACCTAACGCTAACCCTAAACCTAACCTTAACCCTAACCCTAAACCTAACGCTAAACCTAACCCTAACCCTAAACCTAACCCTAACGCTAACCCTAACCCTAACTCTAACCCTAACTCTAACCCTAACCCTAACCCAAACCCTAACCCTATCGCTAACGCTAACCCTAACCCTAACCCTGACCCTAACGCTAACACTAACCCTAACCCTAATGCTAACACTAACCCTAACCCTAACCCTAACGCTAACCGTAACCCTAACCCTAACCCTAACCCTAACCCTAACCCTAACCCTAACGCTAACCGTAACCCTAATCCTAAACCTAACCCTAACCCTAACCCTAACGCTAACCCTAATCATAACGCTAACCCTAACCCTAACCCTAACCTTAACCATAACGCTAACGCTAACCCTAACCCTAACGCTACCCTAATCCTAAACCTAACCCTAACCCTATCTCTAACCCTAACCCTAACCCTAACGCTAACCCTAACTCTTACCCTAACCGTAACCCTAACGCTAACCCTAACCCTTACTCTAACGCTAACCCTAACGCTAACGCTAAACCAAAACCTAACCCTAACCATAACCCTAACCCTAACCCTAACCCTAACACAAACTCTAACCCTAACCCTAACGCTAACCCTAACTCTAACTCTAACGCTAACCCTAACCCTAACCCTAACCCTAACCCTAACGCTAACGCTAAACCTAACCCTAACCATAACGCTAACCCTAACCCTAACCCTAACCCTAATCCTAACCTTAAACCTAACGCTAACCCTAACCCTAACCCTAACCCTAACCCTAAACCTAACGCTAAACCTAACCCTAACCCTAACCCTAACCCAAACGCTAACCCTAACCCTAACTCTAACCCTAACTCTAACCCTAACCCTAACCCAAACCCTAACCCTATCGCTAACGCTACCCCTAACCCTAACCCTAACCCTAACAATAACACTAACCCTAACCCTAACCCTAACGCTAACGCTAACCCTAACCCTAACGCTAACCCTAACCCTAACCCTAACCGTAACCTTAACCCTAAACCTAACGCTAACCCTAACCCTATCCCTAAACCTAACCCTAACCCTAACCCTAACGCTAACCCTAATCCTAACCCTAACCCTAACCCTAACCCTAACCCTATACCTAACGCTAACGCTAACCCTAACCCTAACGCTAACCCTAACCCTAACCCTAACCCTAACCCTAACCCTAACCCTAACCCTAACGCTAACCCTAACCCTAACCCTAACGCTAACCCTAACACTAACGCTAACCCTAACCCTAACCATAACCATAACCCTAACCCTAACCCTAACGCTAACCCTAACCCTAACACTAACCCTAACGCTAACGCTAACCCTAACCCTAACCCTAACGCTAAGCTAACCCTTACCCTAACGCTAACCCTAACCCTAACCCAAACCCTAACCCTAACGCTAACGCTAACGCTAACCCTAACCCTACCCCTAACCCTAACGCTAACCCTAACCCTAACCCTAACCCTAAACCTAACCATAACCCTGACCCTAACAGTAACCCTAATGCTAACCCTAACCCTAACTCTAACCCTAACCCTAAGGCTAACGCTAACCCTAACCCTAACACTAACCCTATCCCTAACCCTAAACCTAAACCTAACTCTAACCTTAACGCTAACCCTAAACCTAACCCTAACTCTAACCCTAACCCTAATGCTAACCCTAACCCTAAACCTAACCCTAACCCTAACGCTAACCCTACCCCTAACCCTAACCCTAACCCTAAAGCTAACACTAACCCTAACCCTAACGCTATCCCTAACCCTAACCCTAACCCTAACTCTAATCCTAACCCTAACCCTAACCCTAACCTTAACGCTAACCCTAACCCTAACCCTAACTCTAACCCTAACCTTAACCCTAATGCTAACCCTAGCCCTAAACCTAACCCTAACCCTAACGCTAACCCTAACCCTAACCCTAACCCTAACCCTAAACCTAACCCTAACCCTAACGCTAACCCTAACGCTAACGCTAACCCTAACCCTAACCCTAATCCTAACGCTAACCCTAACCCTAACGCTAACACTAAACCTAACCCTAACCGTAATACTAACCCTAACCCTAAACCTAACCCTAAAGCTAACGCTAACCCTAAACCTAACCCTAACCCTAATCCTAACACTAAACCTAACGCTAACCCTAACCCTAACCCTAACCCTAAACCTAACGCTAAACCTAACCCTAACCCTAACCCTAACCCTAACGCTAACCCTAACCCTAAATCTAACCCTAACTCTAACCCTAACCCTAACCCAAACCCTAACCCTATCGCTAACGCTAACCCTAACCCTAACCCTACCACTAACACTAACCCTAACCCTAACCCTAACGCTAACGCAAACGCTAACCCTAACCCTAACCCTAACGCTAACCCTAACCCTAACCCTAACCCTAACGCTAACCCTAACCCTAACCCTAAACCTAACCCTAACCCTTACCCTAACGCTAACCATAATCCTAACCCTAACCCTAACCCTAACCCTAACCATTACCCAAACCCTAACCCTAACGCTAACCCTAACCCTAACCCTAACCCTAACCCTAAAGCTAACCCTAACCCTAACCCTAACCCTAACAGTAAACCTAACCCTAACCCTAAACCTAACCCTAACCCTAACCCTAACCCTAACACTAACCCTATCCCTAACCCTAATCCTAACCCTAACCCTAACGCTAACGCTAACCCTAACCCTAACCCTAACCCTAACCCTAACCCTAACGCTAACTGAACCCTAACGCTAACCCTAACCCTAACCCTAACCCTAATGCTAACCCTAACCCTAACCCTAACTCTAACCCTAACCCTAACCCTTACCCTAACGCTAACCCTAACCCTAACCCTAACCCCAAACCTAACCCTATCGCTAACCCTAATGCTAACCATAACCCTAACCCTAACCCTAACCCTAAGGCTAACCCAAAACCTAACCCTAACCCTAACCCTAACCCTAACACTAACGCTAACCCTGATCCTAAGCCTAACGCTAACCCTAACCCTAACCCTAAACCTAACCCTAACCCTAACGCTAAACCTAACCCTAACCCTAACCCTAACCCTAACCCAAACCCTAACCCTAACCCTAACCCTAACCATAACCATAACCCTAACGCTAACCCTAACCCTAACCCTAAACCTAAACCTAACCCTAACCCTAAACCTAACCCTCACCCTTACCCTAACCCTAACCCTAACGCTAACCCTAACCCTAACCCTAACGCTAACGCTAACCCTAATTCTAACTCTAACGCTAACCCTAACCCTAACCCTAACGCTAACGCTAAACCTAACCCCAACCATAACGCTAACGCTAACCCTAACCCTAATGCTAACGCTAACCCTAACCCTAACCCTAACCCTAACACTAACCCTAACTCTAATCCTAACCCTAACCCTAACCCTAACGCTAACGTTAACGCTAACCCTAACCCTAACCCTAATTCTAACCCTAACCCTAACGCTAACGCTAACCCTAACCCTAACCCTAACCCTAACGCTAACCGTAACCCTAATCCTAAACCTAACCCTAACCCTAACCCTAACGCTAACCCTAATCCTAACCCTAACCCTAACCCTAACCCTAACCCTAACGCTAACGCTAACCCTAACCCTAACGCTAACCCTAACCCTAAACCTAACCCTAACCCTATCTCTAAACCTAACCCTAACCCTAACGCTAACCCTAACTCTTACCCTAACCCTAACCCTAACGCTAACCCTAACCCTAACTCTAACGCTAACCCTAACGCTAATGCTAAACCTAAACCTAACCCTAACCATAACCCTAACCCTAACCCTAACCCTAACGCAAACCCTAACCCTAACCCTAACCCTAACCCTAACCCTAACGCTAACCCTAATACTAACCCTAACCCTAACCCTAACCCTAACCCTAACCCTAACGCTAACCCTAACCCTAACCCTAACGCTAACCCTAACCCTAACCTTAACACTAACGCTAACGCTAATCCTAAACCTAACACTAACCCTAACCCTAACCCTTACCCTAACGCTAAACCTAACCCTAACCCTAACCCTAACCCTAAGCCTAAGCCTAACGCTAACCCTAACGCTACCCCTAACCCTAACCCTGACGCTAACCCAAAACATAACCCTAATCCTAACCCTAACCCTAATCCTAACACTAACGCTAACCCTAATCCTAAGCCTAATGCTAACCCTAACCCTAACCCTAAACCTAACCCTAACCCTAACACTAACCCTAACGCTAACCCTAACCCTAACCCTAACCCTAACCCTAACCCTAACCCTAACCCAAACCCTAACCCTAACCCTAACCCTAACCCTAACCATAACCCTAACGCTAACCCTAACCCTTACCCTAAACCTAACCCTAACCCAAACCCTAACCCTAACCCTAAACCTAAACCTCACCCTAACCCTAAACCTAACCCTAACGCTAACACTAACCCTAACCCTAACCCTAACGCTAACGCTAGCCCTAACTCTAACTCTAACGCTAAACCTAACCCTAACCCTAACCCTAACGCTAATGCTAAACCTAACCTTAACCATAACGCTAACCCTAACCCTAATGCTAACGCTAACCCTAACCCGAACCCTAACCCTAACCCTAACCCTAACCCTAACCCTAACACTAACCCTAA